>NW_007864762.1:0-608 GCF_000696425.1 Galeopterus variegatus
AAGTTGGTTGAGTCCTTCTCACATCTTACCTCTCTGACCAACTCTTCTGCCTTTCATTGGCCCTTTTAAGGACTCACATGATTACATCAGGCCCGCTCAGGTAATCCAGGATAATCTCCCCATCTCAAGGTTCTTAACTGTAATCACATCTCCAAAGTCCCTTTGCCGTGTAAGGTAACATTCCCAGGTTCTGGGGATTAAGGCATGGACATCTTTAGGGAGTAAATAATTGAAACTTTCTGAGGCTCTCCAATATGTTCTGGCACATTGCTTGGTGTGGAAATGAGAAGTGAACATCTGCACTGCCTGCTTCCCAGTGGCCTGACATCACAGAACTTTCCAGCCTACTTTATGAAATTTTGGGCTACCTTTAATAGAATTTAGACTATTTGCTAATTACCAGTAGACCCATTCTTTAGGTTTGAATTTGGAACAGATAAGAAATTACCAGCTTATGTTTTCTGAACCATTCAAGATAAAACCACTCAATAAAATAAATTAATAAATAAACAAGTAAATTGAGCTTCTATAGAGAAGCCAAACAAGCCCTCTAGAACCTTCAGAACTCCTTTCTTTTTTTTTTTTTTTTTTTTTTTTTTAAAGATGAC
>NW_007864763.1:0-608 GCF_000696425.1 Galeopterus variegatus
GCAGCCCTTATTATGTAAAAAGAGTAAGGTTTGGAGTCAGGCTTGGTTTGGGGTTTGAAATCCTGGGCAAGTCACTTACTATCTGCGACTTGGGGCAATTTCTTAATCTATCTGTGCCTCTATTCTTTCATCTATAAAATAGGGATTGTTCTGCTTGATTTTTCAAAGTTGCTGCAAGGTAATTCACAAAAGGAATCCTGCATATTGCTGGTAGGTCCTCCTTTACCCCTCTTCTCCTCCCCAAATACACAGCTGCTGCAGTTATCACAAATGGGAGAAACCTTCCAAGTGGGTTGAGATACACAACAGTAGACAAGAAAACACGTCCAAAAGAACTCTAAAATCACCCTACAAATGTGTGGAAGACAGAATGATAGATTCACAGAAATTCTTGCCTCAGTTGCAGCTTTAACCATTTCAAGTTGACCTTTGTGAATTTGAATGTTCCAAAAGAAACTGTTGAACAATTTTAGCAGCACCCATCCAGTCAATCTGAAAAATAGAAAAAAATTTTTAAGTAAACACATATATTTAAGTATACATATATATACATATATAATTGACTTTTGTCTACTTAAATTTCTGAACCTATAATCTAAGAGTATTTG
>NW_007864764.1:0-608 GCF_000696425.1 Galeopterus variegatus
ATGGGATCTGAACCCTCGGCAGGAGCGCCGCCGCGCTCCCAAGCAGCGCACTCTCCAGTGCACCACTGGGCCAGCCCATATTTCTCTATTTTTTAAATATTTTATTTTATTTTATTTTACTTCTCAAAATACATTGTACTTGATTTTTGTGCCCTTTTACCTGTTCCTCTCCACCTCCTCCCTGCCCCCCCATCATATTGGTGCCCTTGGCTTAAATAGTTCAAGGAACTTTTGTGATTATTCTGCCTTCTTTTCCCCACCCTTTATTTGTTTGTGTGTTTATTTATTCATTAATTTTTAGCTCCCACAAGTAAGTGAGAACATGTGGTATTTCTCTTTCTGTGCCTGACTTGTTTCACTTAATATAATTTTCTCTAAGTGCATCCATGTTGTTGCAAATGGTAGTATTTCGTTCTTTTTTACAGCAGAGTAGTATTCGACTGTGTAGATATACCACAGTTTCCTTATCCACTCATCAGATGATAGACATTTTGGCTGGTTCCAGCTTGTGGCTATTGTATATAGACCTGCAATATACACTGCAGTTCAGGTATCCCTTTGACCTGATGATTTCCATTCTTCTGGTTATATTCCCAGCAGTTGATCAC
>NW_007864765.1:0-608 GCF_000696425.1 Galeopterus variegatus
TGCTACTTGGCATTAACCCAATACTGTCTAATAATACATGTGTACGTGTATATGTACGCAGGTAATTTCTTGTTCATTTTAGATTGATGGCTCCTAGGGACAGAAGTCATCTCTCTCTCTCTCTCTCTCTCTCTCTCTCTCTCTCTCTCTCTTTTGTACTCATCACTACATTAAAGCAATACAAGTAATACTTTTCTAAAAGTGCTCAATAGTATATTTATAAAATGTTCACACAGCATGATCCTTTTACCCAACTTTGAAATTCTTATATTTACTCTTTTTCTTGGCCTTTGGGAACTCTGATGTATCATCTTTGTGCCTGGTCCAGCATGAGCTCCTTCCTCCCACCACTTTTTAAGGGGAAGAATATTCATTGCTGTTGACAAAGAAAATCAACTTTGATTTCTTGTTTCATTTTCTTTGTATTTACTTTTCTTGAAATGTTCTCAGGCAGTGGTTTCTCTTTGTAACCAAATTAAACTGACTTGTCCCTTCATTATTTTTCCTTTCTCAGATAACCTTTTCCCTTTCATTCCATTATACGCAGACAAAGGCAGATTTTGCAGCTCGTATGCCTTGATTTTCTGCAAATATTAATTTAATATTAT
>NW_007864766.1:0-608 GCF_000696425.1 Galeopterus variegatus
TTCTGAAACATTTTAGTGTCTTGTCTTTGCCTCCTGTGTTCTTAAACTTCACAACGATGCACTTTGCTGTTGGTCTTTTTCAATCATTGGGCTGCCACTAGGTGGCCTTTTCAATATAGAAATTTGTTTCCATGTTGGACAACGTTTTTATATTATAACTTTGGTACTTTTCTTGCCTCTTTTTTCCTGTCAGATAACTTTTTTTAGTCAGATATTGAGACTCCTACATCCTTTCATTTTCTCATCCTTTTTCATTTCTGTTTGATTTTGTTGTTCTCTTTGCTGATTTTTTTGACTTGATCTTCTGTCCTTTCTGTTGAATTTTTTTGTTGTTGTTGTTTTTGTTTTTGGGCAGCTGGCCTGTATAGGGATCGGAACCTTCACCTTTATGTTATGACATATTTTCAATTTCTAAAGACACTTTATTATTCTCTAATTGTTCTGTTTTATAGCATCCTCTTTTTGTTTTATTGAAACAATATTTTCTCTTATGTCTCTTTTCCTCTACTTCTTATCATTGTTTCCTCTGGTTCCTTCTCTCTGTTCAGGTCTCTTGTTGGAGACCTTCTTCAGATGTTCTGTGATCCTTTGCTGTCTGTTCATATTGT
>NW_007864767.1:0-608 GCF_000696425.1 Galeopterus variegatus
CCCGTGGCCTTAGTGTTATCAGCACCGCACTCACCCGAGTGAGCCACGGGCCGGCCCCTATCTTTGCACCTTTTAACAGGCATTGTCACAGGAATTCAACTGTGTATGAGACTTTTCCAAACTTACAGATTTTCATCTGGCCAATCTCCATGGATATGACATCAATGGGGAATTTTAGTTTGAATTCCTTCCAAAAATAATCCTTACACGAGGATCATCATCTACTCATTTCAGTTACATTTAGGTCTATAAGTGAAACCATAAATATTTTATTATAACAGATAACCATACTGGAAAGATTAAAATTTTGCTTTATACCCTGTACCTCAGTTAATTTTATCATGTTATTTCCCAAATCTTCCAGCAAAGTATCCCTTTCTATATAAAATCCATTTTCTGCTACCATGGCAGTTACCATAAGCCACTGCTCATGAAGCTTCAGGTTCCATCTGGGATAGGTGGAACATAATCGTACAACAGCCTTCAAGAAACAAATTCTCAACAGCACAGGATTGCAGGTATAATTATGAAGCACTGACCACCTGTTTCCCAACCAAATGTATGTACAATTGGAAAAGTTCCTTGTTGATTCAAGGCACTCTGGCCAG
>NW_007864768.1:0-608 GCF_000696425.1 Galeopterus variegatus
CTTAGGTGGTATTCTAGCTAAGCAGCAAGGTGCTTAAGACCCTGATTCTACAGGTCAGCAACGCTGACAGTGGAAAAAGGTGTAGAATTTTCCACTTCACTATTGGTTATATATTTGATTTTCCTGTGTATGGTGGGGATAACACTGGACTTTGGAGAGATAGGAGAAGCCATTTCTGGGTTTACTTTCTTGTTCTCCGTTTTCCTGGCCAATGTACTTCAGTGGAAAAGGACATAACCCTTATGGTTAAGGCAAATTCCAGTTAGGCTCTGATAAGACAGGACTAGGATGGGAAGGAATGATTGTGCTCTGAATTGGTAATTGTAAATAATAAAACTAAAGCCTTACACTAATTTAAAGTTTAACTGTGTTTATTTGAGCAATAAAAAAAATAGAGCAAGGTTAAGGAAAGCAAATGCTTCACAAACTGGGCAGCACTCCAAACCAGAGCAGTTCCAGAGAATTCCAAGCAATAACGTGATCTGACAGCATTTATAGGAAGTGAACATACAGTGTATAGACAACTTAATTACTTACAGTTTAATTGGTTAGTAGGAAAAAGAGCTTGTTGCAATTAACTAAAGCTCAGCTACTGTAGTTAAACTTCT
>NW_007864769.1:0-608 GCF_000696425.1 Galeopterus variegatus
ATTGGGTTACTTGTTTTCTTACTCTTAAATTGTTTGAGTTATTTGCATATTCTGGGTATTAATCCCTTATCGGATGCATAGTTTGAAAATATTTTCCTCCAATCTTTTGGTTGTCTTTTCACTCTGTTAATTGTTTGGTTTTTTTTGTTTGTTTGTTTGTTTCTGTGCAGAAGCTTTTTAGTTTGATATAATCCCATTTGTTTTTTTTTTTGTTGTTGTTGTTGCCTGTGCCGTAGGGGTCTTATTAATAAAGTTTTTAGCCAGTCCTACATCCAGAAGTATTTCCCCTATGTTTTCTTTTAGGAGTTTTATAGCATCAGGTCTTATATTTAAGTCTTTAATCCATTTTGATTTGATTTTGGTATATGTTGGGAGGTACAGATCTAGTTTCATTCTTCTACATATGGCCGTTCAGCTTTCCCAGCACCATTTATTTATTTATTTTTTATTTGTTGTTCTTTTTTTTTTTAATATAAATTTGATATTTTGGGACAGTTTTAAATTTACAGAAACAATGAAAAAATAGGACAGAGTTCCCATAAAGCCTGCACACGGTTTCCACTATTATTAACATCTTATGTTAGTATGTTACATTTGTTACAATGAAT
>NW_007864770.1:0-608 GCF_000696425.1 Galeopterus variegatus
TTCTTTATAATTTGGTTGCCTCTTATTTATTTTTCTTGCCTAATTGCACTGGCTAGGACCTCCAGTGAAATGACAAAAAGTGGTGAGAGTGGTCATCCCTACCTTGTTCCTGGTCTTTGGGGAAAACTTTTAGTCATTCACCATGAAATATGATATTAGGTGTAGGTTCTTCAGATACCCTTTATCAGGTTGAGAAAATTCCCTTCTATTTCTGGTTTGCTGAAAGTTTTGTTATTTTAAAATCAGGAATAGGTGTTGAATATCACCAAATGCTTCTTTGTCTGTTGAGATGATCATATGATTTTCTCTTTTAGTTTTTTGATATAATGAATATCATTGATTGAACTAACATTGAATTCCTAGGATAAATATCATTCAGTCATGATATACTATCCTTTTACTATATTGTTGGATTCAATTTGCTAAAATTTTGTTTAGGATTTTTGAATCTACATCATGAGGGAATATTAGTTTGGGGTTTTCTTTTCTTATACTGTATTTGTTTGATTTGGTATATAGATAATTCTGACATAGAATGAGATGGTAAATATTCCCTTCTTTTCAGTCTTCTGGAAGAGTTTGTATCTAATTAGTAGTATCTCTTTCCT
>NW_007864771.1:0-608 GCF_000696425.1 Galeopterus variegatus
TTAACTCTACTACGCTGCTGGATTCCACTCTGCCGGTCCCACAATGTATGTGTGTTCTGCATCTCGCTATTGGGACATTTTCCCACTCTGTGTGCACTAGGTGGGGCTGTTGAGCCTTGCAAAGGGGGCCCGCAGGGTGTGTAATTTTTTTTCCCGAGACTCCGCCTCCTTTTGCTGTACCCCTCCCCACTCTGTGCGCTCAGTACAGGGCTGAGGCGTGTCTTCTACAATCCTCGTCTATCAGCTGGGACATCAAAGCTGTGCCCTGCCACGCCCTGCCCAGGAGGAGTTTCAATTGTCTTGTGTGGACACTTTGAGTGCTTTTGTGGCCCTGGATAAGGCCTCCTCTGGATCTCTCACTTTCCTCCCGGTGCTGCGGCTATCTGTGTAGTAAAGTTATCTTGAACTCCAGGGTGTGAGCTCCTCTTGGGAGGGACCCACAGCACACAGTTCCTCTTTGAATCCCCCCTGCACGGGTCGACCCAGGCCGACCCAGGTGCCCTCCGGGAGTGCTCTCCGGCAACTTTAATCTAGCTCCAGAGCGCTTCAGGCTCCCCTCTCCCAACCAGAAATCAGTTTGGGGTTCTTCTGAACTGAGGGCCACAGAG
>NW_007864772.1:0-608 GCF_000696425.1 Galeopterus variegatus
TTCTGGAAGAGACTGTGTAGAATTGATGTTAATTCTTTAAACATTTGGTAGAATTCTCTAGCAAACCATGTGGGGCTGGAGATTTTCTTATAATTCCTTAATAATTATAAGTGTGTCCAAATGATCTATTTCATATTGGGTGAGTAGTTTATGCTTTTTGAGGAATTTTTTAAATTTCATCCAAATTGTCAGATTTATGTGTATAAGGTTGGAGTTGCTTTATTATGTTTTTGATGACTACAGGATCTTTAGTGATATCCCCTGCTTTATTCTCAATATCGGTAATCCATGTCTTCTCTCTTTAGTTTTTCTTTATCAGTCTACTAGACATTTGTCAGGTTTATTGATCTTTTCAAATAACTGGCCCTTTCCATGTTGATCTCTGTTGCCTTATTCTTTTGTATTTTATTGATTACTGCTCTTTTCTTATTATTTTCTTCCTTCTGTTTATTTTGGGTTTATTTTGCTAATCTTTTTCTAGGTGCTTGAGATGGGAGCTTAGATTATTACTTTGAGAGTTTTCCTCTTTTGTGATGTGGGTATTTGTTCTATAAATTTCTCTTTCTGTACTACTTTTGCTGTGTGCCACAAATATTGATATGTATTTT
>NW_007864773.1:0-608 GCF_000696425.1 Galeopterus variegatus
GTCAATTCATCAAGTTCTAGGGAGTGACATTTGGGCATCTTTTAAGAAGCTATTAATGCACATGGCTGGACTGTAAACCCCTTGTGGGATCTCCTTGCCTGGGGCACAGCTGGTTCTTCACTGGCTGGTACAGAATAGGCTATCAGTTAATAAATACGTATCAGTGCAATGAAAAAATAAATAAAAATGCCTGATCCTCAGGCTAGCTTATTGATCTTGAGTAAAAATTATTATTAGGGTGTTAGTGTGTTATATTAACAAGGACTTGGATTTAGAATTGTGTAAACTTGCATTGCCACTGTATATACCTGGCTCTGCCACTCATTAGTTGAGTAAGTTAATTAACTGAGCTTCAGTTTTCTCCACTACAAAATGAGAATAGTGATTCTAATCTTATGGAATAAGGTTGTCTCAGAAAGTGCGCAGTGCAGAGCATGGTGTAAACAAGGTGCTCATTAGGTGGGAGCTGTTTTTATTGCCTTTATTATTGTCAATTGACTTACAGATAATTAAAATGACAATGAGGTCTTAAATGCCCACTCTACCAAACTCAACTTCTAACATTTTGGGGGGTGGGGGTGGGGGGGTGGGAGTAGAGGTCAGTATCT
>NW_007864774.1:0-608 GCF_000696425.1 Galeopterus variegatus
GAGACAGAGAAGGAATATTTTAAGAATCACAGGATTGTACCTCAGTCAGTAATATAGGAAGGATAATCAAGAAGTAAAGAACTATTAGCCCAAGCAGCCCAGGGCATGTGGAATATGTAATCAGGTCAGAATCCATAGTTGGTCTAAAAGAGAAGACTGAGTTAGTCAGTTATTTAAACCATTTTCCCAAAGTAGAATGAGCACATTTAAAGCTGGCTGTAGACAATCAGGCAAGGAGAACAAAACAATATTTATTTCTCTTTTAATTTGAAAAGATAATTAAAAATAAAAAATAAGCTTTACTAATATTTACTGGACAGATTATTTTTGGGGCTCTAATTCAATCTGTATGTTACCTGGTCATATGTTGCGTACAGTGTTTAAAATTTCCTGAGGAAAGTGTGAGTGACCCAAGGCTGAGAGCGGTTCTCCCAACTGCTTTAATGCAGCGCTCCCTAGTGCGACTTAGGCACGCCCAGTTAAGGGGAGGAGCGCTGCTTAAAGATGATACTATCTTATTTTCACTCAATTTGTTCTCCAAAAAATGTATAAGTGTCTGATAAAAAAAGATTTCTTCAAAAAAACCTTGGATTAAAGATGATTCTAAT
>NW_007864775.1:0-608 GCF_000696425.1 Galeopterus variegatus
TCCTCCTGTAATCTATTGTACTTGCCTATTCTTATGCCAAAACTGTATTGATTTCATTACAGTCATTTTATACTATGATCTGTCATATCGTAAGCCAAGTTTCCTCTCACTTTTTTTTTATTCAAAAAGATCTTGCCACTTTTTCCCCCATATAAACTTAACATCACCTTATCTAAATTTAAAAAACAAACAAACATCAGCTAAGGTGAAATCAATGAAGATACTAAAAGTACATTATATGCATATAAAATTTTGGAAGAACTGACTTTCTTTTTAGAATATTATTTCCTACTATTCAAAACAAATATGTCTTCCCTTTTGTTCAGACCTTGTTGCATGCCATTCAACAAAATTATACAGTTTTTTTTTTCCCCATTCTAAGCTGTGCCTTTTTTTGTTCAGCTTATTACTAAATGTATTATATAGTTTTAGGTGCTTTTGTGAATGAAATATTTTTTCCTATTTATTCTTCTAGGTACTTTTACTTGAATATACTTTAAAATTTTTATCTAACTATCATAAATCATGATTAGTTTTACAAGTTTCAGGGGTTTTTAACTACACATTATAAGAAAGAGAATATTTTAACCTTTCTTTAGTTTCTTAAT
>NW_007864776.1:0-608 GCF_000696425.1 Galeopterus variegatus
TCCACCCAGAGGTCCACTAAGGGACAAATGTGGATGAGGCAGGATGCTGACATGCCACCTGGGGCATTTCCTAACCCCATTTAATCTGTATAATGCTGCTCTGCCCGGGATGTCCCAAGTACATCAGACACACCAGTCCTACCTGAGCTGTAAGTGATTGGGTGTTATTAGTTCAGCTCCCTGAGAGCTGTCATTTTTTTTTCTTCCCCAAAGAAGAGTAAATGCTGTGAGCTGTTCCAGATGTGGGACAGAAGCTTTCTGGTAGCTACTCCTGACTGGGCTCAGATTAAGGACCCTTGACCTCTGGTGACGTCCTAATTGGGTGTGGTTTTTTCTTAAGTGACACAACCTCAGCCTCGGACCAGATCCATTCAGTTAAAATAATATAATGACATTTAGATTTTTTTCCCCAGTACACTAGATATAGAAAAAAAAGAAGAAAGTCGATTCCCATTGGAATGGATTTATTAGTGGATGTTGGGGATACGTGAGAAGTGACAAGGGGGAAAACAACCAGTTTGATTCAAGAGTTAGAAAATAAGCTTGATTTTTTTTTTTTTTTCTGGTTTGGAGTTCTGGCTTACTTTGTTAAACTGTTAAATTTGATA
>NW_007864777.1:0-608 GCF_000696425.1 Galeopterus variegatus
AAAAAAAAATACAGTTTAGATCTATGTACTTATGGATCCACTGTCATTCAAATTTGGGCTTCATTATCTCCTGACCATCAAAAACCCTCAATTTGATTGGTGGGTTTCAATGGCATTTTGGGCCCTCAGTTACTACTAACAATTTACCAAAGTCTAGTAATGCCCAGAGAGTCTAGGTATTTACTTTTTCTTTGTACACCGTCATTCAACTGGCTGCAGTACCCTTTGGAACAGGTTTGGAGGAATAATTATGGTCTATACTAGTGGCATTGCTGAAGGGTCCTTCCACAAAGAGACCCAAATTCCTCTTCAATTCACAGGTTCTGTATCTTAGAACTTTCTTAGATATGGAAAGAGGATGAGAAGTCATGATTTAGCATTATGGTGACTCAACTCAGGTTTTTGGTCCATTACACTTGATTTTTTTCTGTTATCTGGTTTGAGTAGTGTTTTTGTAGACTTCCAATCTGTCTTATTCCTAGGGAAACTGTGATCAATTGGTTACTATTAGCGATCCCAGAGGATTAAAACATTGTGATTATTGGTATATTCCTGCTGCCCTTTATGACAAATGTGATCACCTTGTCTTTAGCAACTAAGTGCTACCA
>NW_007864778.1:0-608 GCF_000696425.1 Galeopterus variegatus
CAAACGTATTCAACCCAAAAAGGGCTTCACCAAGGCATACTATAGTCAAAATGGCAAAACTTAAGGATAAAGAGAGAATCTTGAAAGCTGCAAGAGAGAAGTGTCAAATCACCTATTAGGGAGCTCCAATCAGGTTAACGTCAGACTTCTCAGCACAAACCCTAAAGGCTAGAAGGCAATGGGATGATATATTTAAAGTACTAAAAGATAAAGATTGCCAGCCAAGTGTACTCTACCCTGCAAGGCTGTCCTTCCAAAATGAAGGGCAAATAGTATATTTCTCAGACAAACAAAAACTGCGGGAGTTCATCACCACATGACCACCCTTACAAGTAATTCTCAAGGGAGTACTGGGATTGGATCCTGGAAGATAATTACCACTTCCATAAGAATCCAAGTAAAATAAAAATCCACTACTATAAGAAAAATGACTATCATGAAAAGAAACAAACGATCATAATCACTAGAGGCAACCTCAGGAACCAACAAACACAAAAATAAACAGCAAAACACAAAGCAAGGAAAAAATATCACTCAAGAAAATCATAAAAAAATTAAATGCTAGGAATAAAGCAACACCTCTCAATAACAACCCTTAATGTCAAGGG
>NW_007864779.1:0-608 GCF_000696425.1 Galeopterus variegatus
TCCCGGGGTATATTCCACCTTCTGTTCAGCAACAAATGCACCATCGTCCTGGCCTTCAGGTGGAAATTCCTTCCAGCTGAGCCCAGCCTCTCGCCACAGTGTCCCCACCTTTTGGGGACCCATGCTTTTGCACAGCAGCCCCAGGATCTCCAGCAACAGGGGAGCAGCTTTGCCCAGGGGTCTCAGAGGCTTTGTAATCTCCCTGAACATCTCCCCCATGAGCATCCCACCTGCCTACAGAATGAGTGTCACCAGTTCCGCTAGGCAGAGCCACACATGGGACATGTCAATTTCCATGTCCTCCGCAGTGGAGAGGTGTCTGGCACAGAGAAGCTGGTGCAGCAGCTGTCCCATATCCTCACAAGCAATGGTGCTGCACTCCAGTGTGGACTTGAAGCCTTACAAAGATGAAGGGCTGTGAGGGCGAGGCACTGCCTTCTACATGTCATTGAGATAGAGACATTCCTCGGTGGTAGCCTTGGATTTCTTCTTCGGTTCCTCCTCAGAGAGTGAGGCCTTCGGGGGGGCTCACTGGGGACAGTGTGGCGTCCCGATCCTCCGTGGTGCTAGCTGCCTTGCGCAGTCCCTCAGGCTGGGAGGGCCGCTCT
>NW_007864780.1:0-608 GCF_000696425.1 Galeopterus variegatus
CCTTCACCAGACACCAAATCTGTTGGTGCCTCGATCTTGGATGTCCACCCTCTAGAACCGTGAGAAACACATTTCCGTTGTCTATAAGGCACCCAGTTCAGCATTTTGTTATAGCAGCCTGAATGGACTAAGTTGTGGAGAAGATGTGCCGTGTGGTCATAAGCTCTAGAGAGCTGACGGAATCTGGGGAGAGTGAAAGGCAGCTCCAGTGCGCTTTATGGAGACTGAGCATTGCCTGCACTGGAAGGTGAGTGAGCGGGACAATGTGTCCCTGTGTCCTCAGCAGACAGGGTGGAGGCCAACTTGTGCTCATTTGCATAGAGAGCAGCTGGTGACCTCAGACGTGCTGGAAGGGCACCGTTCCCCAAAGACGTCCTAGTAACTAGTTTGCACACAGTCATGCATAATAATCTCCTGCTGTAATATAAAATTGTGAAAACAGTCTGGAAGTTTCTCAAAAGGTTAAACTTGGAATTATCATGTGACCCAGCAACTCCACAAATTACTCAAAAGAATTGAAAACATGTCCACACGAAAACCTCTACACCAATGTTCAGAGGCATTACTCAAAAGAGCCAAAAAGCGGAAACAACTCAAACGTTCATAAC
>NW_007864781.1:0-608 GCF_000696425.1 Galeopterus variegatus
GAAGATATGAAAAAGATCCAAATAGATTGCCTAGAGAAAAATGCAATATCTGAAATGAAAAATATACCCAATGTTGATAAACATAATATTAGACAAGATGAGGAAAAAGAGCTTGAACTCATGGGGATAAAAATTACTCAAACTGAAGCACTGAGATGAAATGAATTTTTAAAAAATGACCTGAATATCAGTGACCTGTGAAAAATACCTAATTATGTGATTAGAACCTGGAAGGAGAGAAGTGGGAGGGATGATATAAAAAATATTTGAAAAAAAAAGGCCAAAGTTTATTCAATTTTGGTGAATACATGAAACCCACATATCCAAAAAGCGAAAAAAAGGCCAAAGTTTATTTAATTTTGGTGAATACATGAAACCCACATATCCAAAAAGCTCAATAAATCACAAGCAGAACAAACATAAAAATCCATGCTCACCATAATCGAACTACTGAAAGCTACTATTAAAAGGAAAATCTTTTTAAAAGCCAAAGGAAAATTACATTACTTTCAGAGAAGAAAAGATAACAATTATAGCAAACTTTTCATCATAAACTACTTAGGTCAAAAAGCAATGGAGTGGCATCTTCAAAGTACTGAAAGAAAAAA
>NW_007864782.1:0-608 GCF_000696425.1 Galeopterus variegatus
TTGTGTAATTTATGTAATAAAATGATGTTTTCACGTCTTCTTTCATAATAGTTGGTATCATAGGTAACAAGTGAGTTTTATGCATTATCTCCATCATATTTAGTCAGGATTGCTTTTGCCATCATGTATAGAAAAGCCAATAGATGCTGGAGTGAGCAGGGCTGAAGCCATGTTGGGACCTAAAACAGACTGGGCTGTGGGGGGTGGGGCCGATTTCAGAAAGTATAGGGTTATTTTCTCTCCACTCTTTCTTCCCACACCCTGACATTCTTGTGTTACTTGCTAAATAGGAAAAGAAGGCTGAGAAATTAATCGGTACTTTGCAAAGGTAACAGTTCTTTGAGACTTGAAGAGTTTTGAGAAGGATCAAGGCCAGATGAGTGGAAGCTGACCTTGGGCACCAACCAAGTCAGCCAGAGCTCTATGAAGTGAAAGTACGCAGAAGACTTTGCAGAACAGTTGATTCTACTCTGGAGCAAGTCACAATCTTCCAGCGTGCTGAGATAACGTGATGATGAGAACAGAAAACAGAGGAGCCTTGGCGAGGCTTGGTACCTGACACAGACGTGACCCTCACCCCTCTCTCCTGCTCTTCACTTCCCATGTTC
>NW_007864783.1:0-608 GCF_000696425.1 Galeopterus variegatus
ATATTAGAAAGAGAAAATAGCAAATAGTTAGAGGCAGTTCCAAAAACCAATAAGGAGAAAAATCTTCCTAAAAATGATGGATGATTTAATCAGGACAACAAAAATTAAATCACAAGGAGAAATTTTTAAATACCCACATGAGTAGTAAAATATGTCAAATCAAATTCTGTAGAGCTTAAAAAGGGGGGGGGATTGAAATTTTTAATAATAAATGGAATCCTCTAAGTCTGTAAAGAAACTAATAGATTTTTCCAGTTATGTATAAAAGGCATTCATTAACAATAGCACACTAGCATTCATTGAAATTTTTTTGGAAGCTCTAAGAGATTCTAAAGCTTTCATATGCCTTTTAATACACAAATTATACTGTGGTTGGTATATCATTTTAAGTATGTCAGAAAATATCTGGGTTTCACTGTTCCTTCATCTTTCACAGAATTTCAATAAATACTGCATATTTCAATGAAGCAATCATAATTAAATAATATTTATGTTGCAACACAGAAATGCAATGACAACTAAATTCCTCAAATTTGAAAGTAGCTGACCCTGATAAACTCAAAAGGAATCTGTAGGAAAGCTCAAAGTGGACTATAACATATTGGAAA
>NW_007864784.1:0-608 GCF_000696425.1 Galeopterus variegatus
TTGTCCTGCCACTCAGGGACAATCGCCACTTTACAACATTGGCAGTTCATTGGAATAAGGGAAACTCCCAAAGGTTCTTAGCACTGCTGGACTCTGGTGCCCTAATCTCCATTACACTTGGAAATCTGAGTTAACATCCCAAAGTTATCCCATATAATCTACAGGAAAGATTATTCAAGGAAAACAAATCCTAATTTCTGCAACATTTCATTAATGTTCAAAAATGTTTTCATTAACTTCCAGTGTTGGTAGCTCCACTGCCTCTCTCTTTTTACGTTATAGGGATGAATGCATAGGTAGCCACTGCCACTCCAGCTGGAAGAAAATTAAATCCATAGCATTGCTGGTGGGAAAAGCCAAATGGAACCCCATACGGTTGCCGATCCCCATCAAGGTGGTAAATATATCACAATATCAACTAAAACAAGTTACAGAAGAGCTACAATAATCTTTTACAAGAAGGGATTATTGTCTCCACCATTTCTCCCTTTAACAGTCCAATTTGGTCTATATTAAAAGTCACTACATGTGAATGGAGATAAACTATAGGTTATTATAATTTAAATTCCTATGTGCATTAAGGCCACCATTCCTAACACTGTCGAATT
>NW_007864785.1:0-608 GCF_000696425.1 Galeopterus variegatus
GCATGCATTGAAGGTCAGCTCCTTGTCAAGAATACGTGGAATTTACGTGCCTGGTCTCTATTCTGACACTGTGGAGCCTCTGAAGTCATAGCAAATAGAGCTCGGGTCAGAGGAGAATTGAGGCCCGGACCCCAGACACGTGTTGCCCACCTCCCGAAATTACCATCGGGGAGGACAAAGCCCATCACAGCCCCTGCTTCCTCCTCTATAAAATATGGCACTCGGGCTCAGTATCGCAAGATCCCTTCCAGTGCTTGCCAGCGTCCCTCCACATTGGCAGTGGGCCAAGGGGGTGTGTGATGTCCCACTGGATTTTCAGAATTATTCCCTCTGTTATCAGACCAGGTGTTTCTTGAAACCTGCCCTTCAAGGAAATCAGTGCTGAGTCCCCAAAGATCTTGCAGCCTGCACGTGGGGCAAAGAGCCCAACCCCTTCCTCCCCTTTCTCTCTTTTGTCTTCCTCCCCCCTGCTTACTCCAGGGAAGCCCTGCAAATACCCAGCTGTCTTGAAAACGCCAAGTGCTGGGGCTGAGGGCTTTGACAGGCGTGGGCATATGCTTGAAGGGTATCACATAGCCCAGAAGCCCACGCCCCTTGGCCACTCCTGA
>NW_007864786.1:0-608 GCF_000696425.1 Galeopterus variegatus
AATTTGAGGGTAATTTGTCACACAGCAATAATAACTGTAACACTGAAACTAGGAGATACCAGATTGAAGGGAATGGTCAACGGTGTCTTAACACCATAAAGATGTTTAGTAAGATGAGGAATCAGTTCTCTGTTCCATTGGATCCAGATCTCAGCCACACACTTCAGGGGCTTGCAGGGCCAGCAGTCCATTGTGCAGCTCATCAGCAAACTCCAAGCTGCCACATGAGCAGCTCCCTCAGACAAGTCCGTGGGTGTGCCGAGCCCTGGCGTGACTTGGCCGTCTCTGATCAGCTGTGAGTATTCATTTGGGGAAAACCTCATTGCTGTTGTCAATGGCACTGGAAAATTTACCAAGAATACAATAACTGCCCCAAGGCACGCTGCCCTGTGCTTGTGGTGGTCAACTTTGCCTTTAGAAAGGTAGAAGTCTAAAAAGTCAGTTTTTTTTCTGGGGAGACGCAGATTTTATCTTGCTACCATTGTAAATGACAGCAGTTCCAAGAAGCCACCTTAAAACGGGCTGATAAGTGATCTACTTTAAGAGCCCTTTCTTGCCCTTGGCAAAGGCCCTCCCCTTCTCTTCCTAGGCAAAATCTGAATTCTTAA
>NW_007864787.1:0-608 GCF_000696425.1 Galeopterus variegatus
CTATTCTGCTCTGGGTTTCACAAGGCCAAAATCAAGGTGTTGGCTGCCTGGGCTCCTATCACGAGTCTCTGGGAAAAATCCACTTCCAAGTGCATTCAAGCTTTTGGCAGACTTCTGTTTCTTGCAGCTGTAGTAACAAGGTCCCTGTTTTTTTCCTTGCCATCAGCTGGGGGCCACCCTTACGTTCTAGAGCCTCTCTTGGGTCCTTGCACATGGTCTCAGAGCCAGTATCAGATGTCAGATACTTCTCAGGCTGCCATCTTTTGATCTACTGAATCTCTCTGGTGCTTTTTCTGTGAGCCCTTATAGGCTCATGTGACTACATTGAGCCCATCTGGATAATCTACTGTAGGTCAGCTGATTAGTAACCTTAATTACACCTGCACAGTCCCTTCACAATATTCACAGGTTCTAGGGATTTGGTAATGGACATCTTTGGGGGGAGTTCAGTATTTAGATTAGTGTCTGAGTGAATTCTAGATTGAATCTTACATGGACAGCTTAGAATTCTGCCTACGGTAAGGAAGGAAGGAAGGATGCTGAGCTACTGAAGTCTGTAAGTGGGAGTATGGAGGTTGAAAGTTCACACTGCTAGCTTCAATCAAGTC
>NW_007864788.1:0-608 GCF_000696425.1 Galeopterus variegatus
TCACCAGAGTTTTGAAGACAGGATACAGCAAAAGCCTATTTTTATTCTGTTAAGGAACTCAGATATTTTGACTTTCTTTACCAAAATATTCTCTCTGACATTCCGTTTCATAAAATTCTTAACCATCTTTCATGTCTTCTAACATGCACCGTTGTCTGCTCAGAATCTTTCCTAATTAGCTCATGGTCATCTATTTTTTGTTTGCTATTCCATAAGCATATTTTTTCTTGTGACTATTATTCTTATACTGTTAAACTATACTTTATTGTTGGTATTTTAAAAAAACATGTTTACCATAAAGAATGTCAGCAATGCAGAAAACTACAAATAAAATAAAAAATACCAAATTTCACTTCTCAAAATGAAGTCATAAATATCAAACGAACATACAGTTAGAAAAGTAAATATTTTAAAGATAAAATCGCTTTTCTAAACTTTTATATTAAAGAAGCAAATACATCCAGTAAAGTTCAAAATCTTAAACATGCAGATAAATAAACTTTTATGTAGGTATACACCCATGTAGCTTATACCATAGATCTAGATGTAATACAAGAAGTACTTTTTATAAAACTCAATTAAGGATAAATATTAGTTAAATCAAATTT
>NW_007864789.1:0-608 GCF_000696425.1 Galeopterus variegatus
CCTTTGATTATTTTTCTTTTATGTTTTTTGTTTTTCCTTTTCTTGTAGTGATAAAATATAGCTTTTTTCTCTGTCTTGTTTGCGTATCTACTCTACCAGGGAGTTTTATTCTTTCTCATGCATTCATGACAATGATTATTGCTCTTTTGATTCTGAATGTGGAACTCCGTTGAGGATTTCTTGTACGGTCAGTCTCATTGGGGTCTCCTTTACTTCTGAAGGAGAGCATTGCTGGTTATAGTATTCTTGGTGGGTCATTTCCTTTCTTTTAGTACTTTGAATATACCATCCCACTCTCTCCTGGCCTATAAGCTTTCTGTTGAGAAGTCTCCTATTAGTATGCTGGGGATTCCCTTATAGATGACTTAACACTTTTCTCTCACTGCTCTCTCTCTCTCCCTTCTTCTTTCTTCTTCTTCTTCTTCTTCTTTTTTTTTTTTTTTTTGACATTTGACAATTTGTCCATAGTATATCACAGGAGGACATTATTTTTTTGAGGGGGGGTTTGAACCTGTTTGGGGATCTTTGAGACTCTTGAGTCTGGATTACCATATTTCTCTGAATACTTGTGAAGTTTTCAGCTATCATTTTGTTAAATAGATTTCTAA
>NW_007864790.1:0-608 GCF_000696425.1 Galeopterus variegatus
TGAAGAAATTAGTTCTTTGTCTTGTGAAGTTGCCTGCAGTCTGGGTTTGCATTTACATGGACTGCATTTACATGGTATTGTTTAACACGGCTCCTTGACCCCTCTAGTTCCTGTACGTTAGTCTACAGAACCAGAGGCTTAATCAGATTCAAGCTCAAAATTGTGGGGAAGACTACTTCATAGCTGCTGTTGTTACTTAGATCAGTGGCACTTCGTGTCGGGGGGTTTCTCTTGTTCTGATGTAAGTGGCCATTGCCGCTTAGAGCAAAGATCCATTAATTCTTTGAGGGCTGAATAAGGGTGCTTGTGGTGGCCAGCTCAGATGATGTCCCCCACTGCTCCTGCGTCCTGGAATTCATGCCCTTGATGAATGTCCGTTATTGTATCAGGGTTGGTTTGCATAACCAATCCTGGTAGAATATGAGCGAAATGATGGTATGTCCCTTGTGAGGTTAGGTCTTAAAAGGCAGTGTGGCTTCTGCCCCTCTCTCTCTTAGGCCACTCACTCTGGGCAAAGCCAGCAGCCATGTCATGACAACCACGTGGAGAGGAAGTGAGGCCTTCCGCCAGTAGCTGTGGGAATTAGACTGGAAGTCAAGTTGTCATAT
>NW_007864791.1:0-608 GCF_000696425.1 Galeopterus variegatus
TTGAATTCAGAATTAATCCTAACTGATATATGTTGCTTTATAATTGCTTTAAGTTTTTTTTTATTTATTTATTTTTTCCTCAGTAATACTGTAAACTCTTCAAGTGGCCATTGCACTTCTCAGAGGGGCACAAAACTCAAGACTCAGTTCCATAGTAATAATCAGTAAAAACTCATTAGATTGATTGATTAAGCACCATCTGCTACCCAAATACCCAGGGGCAAGACTCCATACTGTGGCAGAGTTGTGAAATAACCTCCATGGGCCAATCTGTAAATCATTTAAAATTAACATTTATCTGTAAAGTTTCACAACACTGTTCTTTAGGCAATGTTAGACTATATTGTGTGCAAGTGTGACTACTCCTGCTTCTCAAAGTATTTTAAATCCACATAGTAAATATTTAACTCTATACCAAGTTCATTGTTAAGAACCCAAATGACTACTTGTGTCTCTGTTCATATATTGATATGGCAGCATTTATTGATTTGTATGCTCTGCTTTTCACTATGACATTAATCTTTATTAACACTAATGCAGCTTACCATACATCTAATTAAGATTCACCAGGATAAAAATGAGGTTGGGACAATTCTTATTTTTGCTTA
>NW_007864792.1:0-608 GCF_000696425.1 Galeopterus variegatus
GGAAACAAAAAACAAGAATCAAGTTTGGGGTATCAGAGAATAGAAAATGACTTTTGGTAATGAAATGATGGAGAAATGAAAGCAATTCAGCCCAGACTGAACATTTATTTTATTCCTCCCCGTATCCTGTGTTGAATCTTCCACATATTGCTTTACTACTGTAAATCGGTCCTAAAATAGGCATTGCAACCTAAAGCCAACATCTGACCCTCCTGGACAGCAGACTAGATCAAGATGATGTAGAAAATAAAAACATTCTCTCTTCCCAGTGGTTGCATCTGTCAAGGAAGCATAGAAGGTCAACTACGTTCAAAAATGTTCTGTGCAAGCTGCCGTTTGGCTGAGGAATGTTGTGTTTCAGACATTGTCTCCCTTGTCCATTGAGAATGATCTCTGAAGCCAGGGCTGGCGTTAGATGTCTTTGCGCATCTCGGATAGGGTCTTCTGGAAGTAAATAGTTCAGTAAATAGTTTGGAATTTTGTTCTGACATTGGTCTCCTGGGTAAGCCCTTTAATCGGTGCCTTTTTGGAACTTTTAAAAAATGTTAACAATTGAATCATCTGAATGGGATCTGAGATGTTGCTAGCCTACATGGAATTATTTTTTT
>NW_007864793.1:0-608 GCF_000696425.1 Galeopterus variegatus
TTTTTTTTCTTTCTAAATTTATGTAATAATTTCCTGCCCATGGATGCCCTTAATAAATTGGTCATTCTTTCTCAATCTTCTCCATCAACAACATTTTATAAATCATGATGTTAGCTGGGACATAGCCTCAGTATAAACAACTCAGAATAAAGTATCTGGTAAGCATGGAGTAATCTTGTATCCATTATAAACCTCTTTAATTAAAAGTGAGCAGTCCTGAAAACTAATTACTGTAGCTGAAAATTCAAACTCAAGAGCAGCTTGGAAGTGTACATTTTGATGATAAGAACTTAAATGGAATGAGGCACACCTCATATGTAGCGGATGTCTTTTGATCTTTCCACAGGGCTTATATTGACCTTTCTTTTTGCACCCAGTCCCGTTCCCTAGATCCATTGTAATAGCCCTCCACAATCATTCTGAACAAGTTAGTCCTGCCCACTTTCTTCTTCTCAGCTGACTGGGCTGGAGATAGTCACCTTGTCTAGTTGGAACAATCAGCACATGATATCCAGGTATTTGGAATGCAAAGAGATAGAAGAAACCAAGACAGACAGTGATGGCTAAAGAGCACAACGAGCCAGTTCCACTGTGTACCAAAGCGAGGG
>NW_007864794.1:0-608 GCF_000696425.1 Galeopterus variegatus
AAAGTAAACTAAGGCCTATAGAAAAAAATTAGAACTTCACAAGATAATTTTTAAAGTTACACTTAACAGCATTACATTTTAAAGTTCAAAAATGTCATCTTTTCAGACAAAGATATGAACTGTGTAAAGCTACTCCCAAACTGAGTTTTGAAGCACCCAAATATATAAAGCAACTATTGTTGGATCTAAGCGGAGAGATATACCTTACATGTTAATAGTTTAGAACTTTAACACACCATTCTCAGCACTGGACAGATCATCTATACAAAGAATTAGTGGAGAAATACTGGATTTAAATAGCACTTTGGATCAAATGGACTTGATAGGGTTATACATAACATTTTATCCACCAATGACAGAATATAAATCCTTCTCATCAGCACATGGATCATTCTCCAGGATAGATCACACATTAGGCCAGAAATTAAGTCTCAACAAATTTTAAAAGATCGAAACCATACCAACTATATTATCAGACTGCAATGGAATAAGCAGAAATTAACAACAAATTAAAACTTTGGAAACTATACAAATTCACGGAAATTAAACAACATGCTCCTGAATGACCATTGGGTCAAAGAAAAAATAAAACAGGAAATAAAAAAAAA
>NW_007864795.1:0-608 GCF_000696425.1 Galeopterus variegatus
ATACCATGCTGACAATTATCAAAAGAAAGTGGAAATAGCTATTGCTATGGTTTGAATATGTCCCCTAGAAATCATGTATTTAAAACTTAATCTCCAGTGTTGGGCAGGGGGGGTCTAATTGGAGGTATTTCATAGAGTAATGCCATCATAAAAAGGGCTCACAGGAGTGGGTTTGTTCTCTTGTGCTCTTTCCCTTCCTCTGTTCTCCATGTGATAATGCAGCAACAAGGACCTTACCAGATGCCAGAAACTGCTGTACGGCCAAGGCGGCCAGAAATTTGATCTTGAATTTCCCAGGCCTTCAGAACTGTGAGCCAATAAATTTCTCTTTATTAAAAATTTTCTAGACTCAGATATTATATTATAGCAGCACAAAATGAACTAATATAACTATATTAATTTTAAAAAGAGTGGATATCAGAGCAAGGAATGTTATCAAGGATAAAGAGGGGCATTGTATAATAATAATTAGAGTCAATACTACAGAAAGTAATGTAACAGTCCTTAATATGCATGTTCCTAACAACAGAGTTTCAAAATGCATGAAGCAAAAACTGAAATGCAAGGAGTAATAGATAAATCCACTATTATAGTTGGAGACTTCAATA
>NW_007864796.1:0-608 GCF_000696425.1 Galeopterus variegatus
CTACTTAGCCCTAAATTCCTATATAGAATTCTAATTTTGGTGAGCAGAGCTAGACTACCTGGAGAAAGGTGAGCCTTTCCTGTCTTTATTAGATTAGTTGGCTAAACCTTTATTCCAGTTTTAATTCATGGATTTATAATGAATTGATGATATGCACTGCTTAACAACCAAGCAAATCTTTCAAACATAATCTTATACCACATTCATGAAAGAGAGAATCAGAAGATGGTTTTCCTAAATATTTATTAATATGTATGACTTATGCAAAGGTTCCATTCCTGCATAGGTGGCCTCGTTAATGTCTTGACTGTCTCCAAGATACCAAAATTTCTCTTGCTTGAGACTGACATCTGGGAGTGTGGGAAGAGGAGGGTAGTTATGTTTTAAACTTGAAAACAGTTTACCACATTTTTTTTCTTTTTTCTCTTTTTTTTTTTTTTTGCTTTCTGTTAATTCAGGCAGTTTAAGAACCAAATTTTCAGAGAGCAGAGACCTTGATGTCTCTGAGAAGAAAGGCCTTTATGACATCACTTACTCATTTATCCTCACTGCTTTTATGTGATTTTTTCTGAGAACAATAAGATGGGAAGTCCAGTCCCAAAATATCT
>NW_007864797.1:0-608 GCF_000696425.1 Galeopterus variegatus
CCCTCGGCGGGAGCGCTGCCGCGCTCCCAAGCGGTGCACTGCAGCAGTGCGCCACCGGGCCAGCCCCTAAATTATTATTTCTAAAGAAAAATAATGGAGGATAGTAGATTTAATCATCTATTTTTTTCAGAAGAAGCTGCTGTGCAGGGAGGTTCCTTGATAGGATGATAGTAAAGGAGGAGTTTTTGGTATAAAAAGTACCCTAAATAAATGCCAGCTTCTCTTCCCCTTATTTAAACCCTTATGCTTGTTCAGTGCTGAGCAGGGAGCACCCTGGCCACTTCTCAGCACTCATCAATACACGAGAATGACTTGTTATGAGTTTATTTGCATATAAATGCTGCTTTCTTGGGGGGAGGCTTAGAGCTACTGTGAAAGATTTGTTCCTTTACAGGTTTTAACATCTTCCCCCAGCAAAATTTTGTTCCACTTAATTTACTAAGTAAGAACTTGTAGTGGATTAAATTATGTACCCCCAAAACTCACTGAAGCTTGAATTGTGTCCCCCAAGTTTTATGTTTTAGAAACTTAGCTCCCACTGTGACTGTTAACAGGATGGGAACTCCTATTATAGTAAACGTAAAGTGGGGCCTTGAAGAGGTGATTGG
>NW_007864798.1:0-608 GCF_000696425.1 Galeopterus variegatus
TAGAGAAACAGCAATGAGGCCAGGTATGGGCAAAGTACAGAGAAGTAGCCAGGGGCTGGGGCCAGGGTGAGGACCTTGGGTTATATCCTGGGTGACTGGGGAAGCCGTTGGAGCTCTGACAGCTAGGGAGTGGCATGGTCTGACCTGTGTGTTGAAAGGATAAGTTGATCCCCAAGTTCTACAGCTATAGGCTTCTTCCTGCCCAAGGCTAAGCAGGTCTGGCTTAGCAGGGGAAGGGGTGGGACAGCCCCAAAGCTAGATCCTGCCTGAGAGGCAGATTTTGTGAATTGTGCCAGGACAGACTGATGGAACCTGCCTGTTCATGTCTCACCCTGTCACTGCACCTGAGCTTCAGCCCAAGACTTCGCTGGGGTGCAGGGACACAAGGTTAGCTGACAAATGAACTCCACCCCCAAACCAGAGGCCCGTAGTAGCTGTTCCATTGCAGTGTGGGATACTAACTTAGGGGTTAGATGTTTGATATCTCAACCACTCCCAAATGATATATTCTTCCCTCCTTAAAAAATTCTTCCTCTTTTTTCCCTCTTTCTTCCAATTTCCCCAAGCCCTATCTTATTTATTCTTCTGTTTAGTTCCCATTTTTTCCT
>NW_007864799.1:0-608 GCF_000696425.1 Galeopterus variegatus
TTTCATGTGCTTATTGACTATTAATATATCTTGTTTGTTGTTGCTATTATTGTCATCATTATTTTGCTTATCCTGACTAATACAGCCCTGTTTTAGTAAGTGATTTTGTACAATATTAGATTATTTAGAAACTCAAAAATAGAAGACACAACTGTACCAAGTGCAATAGTTAATACTTGTTCATTATCTGTCTTCTTTGATAGACTACAAACTTCATAAGAGTAGGGATTCTCTATCTTATTTACTGCTCTATCTTCACAGTACCTAATGCAGTACCTGAGATAAGGTAGGCCCTCAATGTTTATTTTTATTTTTTTTTTAATGCTTTTTTTTTTTTGTCTTTTTCGTGACCGCTAAGGGGATCACAACCCTTTGGTGTGGTGTCGCCCACACCATGCTCAGCCAGTGAGCGCACTGGCCAGTCCTATATAGGATCCGAACCCACAGCGGGAGCATCGCTGGGCTCCCAGTGCCGCACTCTCCCGAGAGTAACAGATTGATACTATTATACTCTATTTCATAACAGAATAATAGCTTGTTTCTGTCTTATAAGTAATAAAGATTATAACTACTTTTGCAGATCAAAATCATCCATATCTTAAAAAGAG
>NW_007864800.1:0-608 GCF_000696425.1 Galeopterus variegatus
TGAACATTTGAATTTATAATTGCTACTCTAAAAGTCCACCTCCTGCAGGAAACCTGTCCTAGTTCACTGAACTTCTATTACTTGAAATGCTCCACACCAGAAGTTCCTTTAGATGCCAATGCAACTAAGATTTTAGATGCAACTTTTTTTTTTTGGTCTTTTTCCGTGTCCGGCAACAGATTGCAACCCTCAGTGTCGCCCCCGCACCGGACCGGGACCGGCAACGGGATCGCAACCCTCGGTGCTGCTCCCGCGCCTCGCTCAGCCAGTGAGCGGGAACCGGTCTGTATGTGGGATCCGAACCCTCGGTGGGAGCGCCGCCGCGCTTCCCAAGCGTCGCACTATCGCAGTGCGCCACTGGGCCGGCCCTTAGATGCAACTTTTAAATGGTCTTTGCACGAATCACCTTATAATAAATAATTTTAAAAGAAAAATACTTCCATTGTCTTGTACGGACCCCCTCTCTAATGGATGTTCCCCATAATTCATCACAAATGCTGACAGTCTTCTCAGAGCTCTACTTCCCATCTGAGAACTTGAGAAAAGAAAACAGGCATAGATACAACCTCAAATAGGCAACCCTGTGAGTGAGGACAGGTTTGTCTGCA
>NW_007864801.1:0-608 GCF_000696425.1 Galeopterus variegatus
TTCCAACTCTTGGCTATTGTAAATAGTGCTGCAATAAACATTGGAGCACAGGTATCCCTTTGGCATGATGATTTCCATTCATCTGGGTACATTCCCAGCAGTGAAATAGCTGGGTCATATCATAGATCTATCTATAATTGTTTGAAGAATCTCCATACCATTTTCCACAAAGGCTGCACCATTTTTCAGTCCCACCAACAGTGTATGAGAGTTCCTTTTTCTCTGAAACCTCACCAGCATTTATCATTCTTAGTCTTTTGGATATTAGCCATCCTGACTGGAGTGAGATGGTGTCTCAAAGTGGTCTTGATTTTCATTTCCAGGATGCTGAGTAAGGTTGAGAATTTTTTCATGTGTCTGTTGGCCGTTTCTTATATCTCCTTTTGAGAAATGCCTATTCAGCTCCTTTGCCCATTTTTTAATTGGGTTATTTGGTTTTTTGCTGTAAAGTTGTTTGAGTTTCTTGTATATTCTGGATATTAATCCTTGCCAGATGTATATTTTGAAAATATTTTCTCCCACTATGTTGATTGTCTTTTCACTTTACTGATTGTTTCTTTTGCTGTGCGGAAGCTTTTTAGTTTGATATAATCCCATTTGTTTATTTT
>NW_007864802.1:0-608 GCF_000696425.1 Galeopterus variegatus
GAACCCCAGACAGACAGGCCGAGCCTGGACATCCGGGAGGCCTGGATTTCTATCCCAACTCGCTGGCTGCATCTCAGGGGGTCTCCACGACCAGGGAATGTGAAATTCTCTCTCATATCCATTGTTTTTATAATGCAATTCCCATGTTTTTTTATTTAAAACATTGCCATTTTCTAATTAGAACTCGAAGAGTAATTCGAGCATCAAAGAGCACATACCTTACAACACAGACTTATCAAAAGAACCATGATATAAAAATACTAACATAAAAACCTAGACCATATTTTTCCTCAGCTCAAAGTCCACCTTTTGCTTTCATTTCCTACAGAATAAAGATTAAACCACGTATTATGTCATTCGCACAGTGAAATATCTTGTTCCTACCTACTTTTCCAAGTTACTCTCCTTCACTTTTCCTTCATGTAAAATCCAATTAAATGGACTCCTTGTTATTTAATGTATGTTCACCCCTCCTTTTAGGTCCCACTTTTGCCTGTAAAAGTGTATTCATCAATTCATGCCACCAATGCATTTCATGAATACCTACTATGTGCCAGGCATTGTGCTGCACAGCAGGGCTGCAAATCTGCCTGAGATAGACACAGTCT
>NW_007864803.1:0-608 GCF_000696425.1 Galeopterus variegatus
AATACTTTTTAAAAAAGCCAATGTGAAAAACTGGAGAGACTGTCCGGTGGGAGATTTTGGGACGATATGCATTATCTAGATGCCACTGTTAAAAGAAGGGAAGGCAAGACAAAGAGAAGAAAAGAAGAAAAATATGGAGATTGGAAATGGACGAGGGGTACTAGGCAAAAATAGTACTGGTGCAGGGAAGAGTCCTGGCCTAGAAGAAAGCCGGGCGACCTCAGGAAAGGATTTTCCGATTTGAGCCCAAGCTCTTCTTTCTCCTTGAAGCCTTCTTTCCTCTGCCGCCCCCCACTGTCTGCGCAGCCCCCTCCCTGTGCCCAGAGCGCTCTCGCCACTTAACAGGCACAATGCCCATTCTCTAGTTAGGTCTCGGTTTACAGATGTTACTACTTCCTCTGGGAGGCTTTCTTGAGCACCCCTTCCCAGATAGGCTGGCCTCTGAGCCAGTGAGAGCAGGGACTGGGCATTGTATCTCCAGCCTCTAACACCACACCTAGCTCATTGTGGGTGTTCAATAAAGAAACACAGGTTGAAAGAATGCCTGTTCCAGTCCTTGCTCACCTTACTTTCCCCTAAAATCTTGTTGCATGTACTGTTCTGTTTCT
>NW_007864804.1:0-608 GCF_000696425.1 Galeopterus variegatus
ATGCACGTCTTCCATGCATTAAGTAAATGGAAGTTTGTAAGATCAAGGTGTTTTTTTAATGCTGAGTATACATTAGTACTTTGTACACTTTGCCAAAATTTCTATAAATATACTATAGAAAGAGGCCTATTGCAAAAGCTTTGAGTGAAATATTTTGATACCTAATGGGTACTACACAGTTTAATAGGGTATTATATTCTAACTCTTCAGCCCAGGTAACTAAAAGTTTAGTGTAGTGCACTAAAGATTTTTCAAGTTTTGAGGTCTACTTTCTTTTTCAGAATTATATAGGTCATTATACTTTGTGCCCATTCCAATAAAAAATATAACCTCTATATTTGTATAACTACCTCTACACTGCCTTAGGATACTTATCTCCATCCAAAGAGATTAACAAGTGGTGGAGATTATTGTTACTTTAAGTTTCTAAATAGAAGAAGTAAATACTAGAGAGAGATAATATTTCAGAAGTGGAAAGTAAAAAGTGGCTCCAGTTCTCAATAGAGGTATACATTATGAAGGTCTTCCTTTGTTGTACTTTTAAGTCTACCTAGGCTTTCTTTTACCCTTTAATTTCTTTATTTTATGCAAAGAAAGGTGAAAAAAAA
>NW_007864805.1:0-608 GCF_000696425.1 Galeopterus variegatus
TTGTGTTTTGTTTGTTTGTGTGATCATTTACTTTGAAGCAGTGAAAGAAAATATATGAAAGGTATACTTAAAGAAGTGAGGACATTGCATTTTGGATGATATGAAGATTTTGAAATATGGTAGAGAAACATCAGGATGAGTTTAAACTTTGGGGACATATTTTCCCCACCCCTGGTTCTCTAAAAAAGGCAGACTTCAGCATTTTGTTCCCAACTTTATGATATTAAACAAACTGGTTTTTGCAACTTTTCTCGAACTAAATTTCCTGTTTATTTACTTTTTTTGTGTGTATATATACACACACACACACATATATAATATAGGATGTTGTTAATAAAAATGTATTGTATTCTTGAAAATTGGTGAGTAGATGTCAAGTGTTCTCACTGCAAAAAATGATCAATATGTGAGGTAATGCATGTTAATCAGCTCAATTTAGCCATTTCACTATATATATATATATATATATATTTAAAACATCATGTTGTACATGAGAAGTATATACACTTTTGATTTGTCAATAAAAATCAATAAGTAATCCTGTTATAAAAAGAAAAAAAGAGAGAGATACTATAATGTCCATGAAGAATTCTAAGACCACAGAATGT
>NW_007864806.1:0-608 GCF_000696425.1 Galeopterus variegatus
GTGCTCCTCCAGAAGCAAACCTAGAAATGTGGGTTCATCTGCAAGTAGTTTATTTGAGAGGGCAAGTCAGGAAACACCAGTAGAGGAATGGGGAAGTGGGACAGCAAAGGGAGGAGCCAGGATGGGGTATGTTTTCCACTAAGTAAAGTGCTGTGGACAACACAGGTTAATCCTGCTGGGGAAGCCCGGGAGACAGGACAGACACGTTCCTAGAGTTACACCACCTTGAGCCCCCTGCAAGAGTGGGTTCCAGTAGCTAGAGACAGCTCTTAAGCAAATAATTGCATGTTGTAAAAGGTGGGCCAGTGTAGAGTGAAATAATAAGAGCTGAACAAGGTATGAATTTCTTAGTGATGCTGTAACAAAGTTCCACAAACTGGATAGCTCAGAACAACAGAAATTTATTGTCCCATACTTCTGAAGGCCTGAAGTCAGAAATCAAGGTGTAGGCAGGGCCATGCTTCCTTTGAAACCCATAGAGGAAACTTTCCTTGCCTTTTTCCAGCTTCTGGAGTTTTGCCGGCCATCTCTGGTGTTCCTTGTCTTCTACATGCATCATTTTAATCCTCCAACTATGCACAGCATTTTCTCTCTGTCTTTGCCCAGTT
>NW_007864807.1:0-608 GCF_000696425.1 Galeopterus variegatus
TTTTTTTTTTTTTAAGCCACCCATGAATTATCTTCTGGACTGCTTCAGTCTAAGTGATTATGCTTAATCAATTTTTTTTTATCAAGAAGAAACTAGAGATTGTGGAATGTAGAAGGGGAAGGGGCCTAAGAAACCATCCAATTGTCCCATTTAGCAATAAGATATAAAACCCAGAAAGATCAAGTTACTTGTCCAGGGTCACAGAGCTATGTACACAGGCAACCTTCCTTATACTTGATAAGAATTTGCTTTATTTATTTATTTAATGTTTTTAAGAAGTTGCTTTAGAAAAGAGCTGTATCTTTAACCATACCAGTCAATTTTTTAAAATTTCTCCATGCCTAATTCAAATGTTTTGACAATTGATAATCCTAAAATTTATATCAACTGCAAAATTTCCCTGCCACCATCTTCCTGTTGATGGAAGGAATCCTCAGACTTTTCTGATGAATGGTTTTCTGTGCTTGCTTTATTTCAGATAGATAAAGGTTTGGTCTGTCTTGCCATGTTATAATATCACAATCTGGAATAATTCTGTTGTGTTGCTGCATGCTTTTATGGAGCAGTATCATGAAATGAAAGTGAAAATCACATTATGAGTTAGCGTT
>NW_007864808.1:0-608 GCF_000696425.1 Galeopterus variegatus
CAGATGCAAATCTCCCGCTCAAAAGGCAGCTTTGCAAGGCTATTCTTGTCCTCAGGCCCTCTGAATAACCATCTTGAAATATGTCCAAGAAGTATATTTTGGGGTGAAATATATTTGGTTTCCCTTAGTGTCCTTATAAAAGAGTCCCCAGAGAATTCCTTTGCCCCTTCCACCATGTGAGGACCCGACCAGAACATGGCTCCCTAGGTAACCAGGAAGCAGGTTGTCACCAGATACCAAATCTGTTATCATCTTGATCCTGGACTTCCAGCCTCCAAAACTATGAGAAATAAATTTATGTTGTTTATAAGCTACCCAGACTATGGTATCTTGCTATAGCAACCTGAACAGACTAATCCCATTACCTCTTTTTTCCGTATCCCATGCTATTCTTTCAGCAGGACTTGGTCTCCTCTTTTCTCATGAAACTGGTCCAGCTCAGGAGCACACTTCAGTAACCCCACCCTGATCACAGATAATTACTCAGCCAGGTTTGTCCATCTTTGGCCTTTTTCCTTCCCAATATGCTGTGGATTGATTGAATTACGTCCCCCAACTCCATATATTATAAGCTTAATTCCCACTGTAACTGTTGAGGGTGGGAAATC
>NW_007864809.1:0-608 GCF_000696425.1 Galeopterus variegatus
TTAATCAGCTAGAAGATAGGATTTTGAATGTTTCCAACACAAAGAAATGCCAAACATTTGTTATTAAAAAAAAAAAAGTAGTTGCCAGAATTTCAGGGAATGAGGGAGGGTAAGAGCGAAGGAAGGATAAATTGGTAGAGCACAGAGGATTTTTAGGGCAACAAAAATATTCTATGTTATAGTGTAATGGATGACATTAATACATGACATTATGCAGTAGGCAAAACCCTTAGAACTGTACAATATGAAGAGAAAACTCTGACATAAAATTAAGTTAACAATAACATAACATCAATATTGATTAATAATTGTAATAAATGTACCACACTAATGTAACATGTCAATAATCGGAGAAACTGCATATATGGTTGGGGGAGGGTGTGGGAACTATCTGCATTTTCTGCTCAACTTCTCTATAAACCCCCATGGTTCACTCGGGAGAGTGTGGTGCTGGTAGTGCCAAGGCTGCAGGTTCGGATCCTATATAGGGATGGCCGGTGTGCTCACCGGCTGAGTGTGGTGCAGACCACACCGTGCCGAGGGTTGCGATCCCCTTACTGGTCAAAAACAAAAAAATAAAATAAAGAAAAAAACAGAACATATCAAGG
>NW_007864810.1:0-608 GCF_000696425.1 Galeopterus variegatus
TCACAAAATTGCCATTGTTTGATGAAAGGAATGAGCAACAATATTATCTTGGTGAAGGAATCTCTGTTGAAGCTTTTCTGGGCATTTTTTTCCACTAAAGCTGTGGCTAGCCTTTTCAAAACACTCTAATAATAAACAGATGTTTTTGGTGTTTGGCCCTACAGAATGTCAACAAGCAAAATGCTTTGAGCATCCTCAAAAAACTGTTGCCATGACCTTTGCTCTTGACTTTTGCTTCCAATGGCCCACTTCTACATCTTGGTAGCCATGACTTTGATTCGGCTTTGTCTTCAGGATCATACCAGCAAAGCCATATTTCATCTTTTGTTACAATTCTTCCAAGAAATGCTTCAGTGTCTTTATCCCATTTGTTCAAAATTTTCATTGAAAGCTCTGCTCTTGTCTTCAGCTGATCTAGGTGCAACAGTTTGGGCACCCACAGAGTGGAAAGTTTGCTCACTTTAAATTTTTGGTCACAATTGTGTAGGCATGCACTGAGTGGAAAGTTTGTTCAACTTTAATTTTTCATTCAGAATTGTGTAAGTTGAACCAATTGAAATGCCTATGGTCCTTTTCAATTAGGGAATGGAAAAGATTATTTTTTTCAT
>NW_007864811.1:0-608 GCF_000696425.1 Galeopterus variegatus
AGACCCCAGACATGTGGAGCCGCCAGAGTGGAATGCCAGCCTGGGAGAGCTGAAGTGTGGCCTGAGACCAGGAAAGCCATAGGAGTGGAGCTGCCCAAGGACTTGAGGACCCAACCTCCACATGAACATGCAGTGCACGTGGAACATGAAGTCAATGTACATGATTTGTCAGCTTTGAGATTTAATGTCTGCCCTGCTGGGTTTTGGACTTGTTTGGGACCTATTACACCTTTCTTTTGGCCTTTTTTTCCTTTTCTGAATGAGAATATGTACAGTATGTTCGTCCCACCATTGTGTCTTGGAAGTAGGCAACTTGTTTTTGCCTTCACAAATGGCACTTTCAACTTTAGACTTTTGAGTTGAAACAAGCTAAGACTTTGAGGATGACATGAATGTGTTTGTATGTGAAAAGGACATGAGTTTCAGGGGGTCAGGAGTAGAATGCTGTAGACTGGATGCCCCCTTTCCCCCAGCCTCATTGAAGCTTAATCCTCACTGTAACTGCTGAAGGTAGGAAATTGAAAGATAGGCCTTGAAGTGGTGATTAAGATTGTAGGACCGTGCTGTAGTGAATGGATTAAAAATGGTGGTCAGGGGTGTGGTTCTGA
>NW_007864812.1:0-608 GCF_000696425.1 Galeopterus variegatus
GTGATGGAATATAGAAAAAGTTCACGCACTAAATTTTAAAACTCTATTCAATAATAACTCACTGAGATCACGCTCTATGTAGTTATATATTATATGCTATATATTGTTTTTAAAAAGTCACGTGAATCAGCATGCATTCAAAAACTCATAATATCTTCATAAGGGAAGTAATTAAATGATTAAAAGAAGTGGTTCAGAAATTATTTTTTCTTTTCTTTGTTTACGGTTGGCCTGTACAAGGATTTGACCCCTTGACCTTGGTGTTACAATACCACACTCTAACCGACTGGGCTAACCTGCCAGCCCATCAACCTATTTTCTTCCACAAAATATTCAACACAAGCTATTCATATCACATTCCTGTGGACCTTGGGTGTGAGCCTTATGCCAAGTGCAATGAGACTGTGGAGGAGCCTGTAAGTGGAGTCTGCATATGGGGATCTGGCCAGAGGGCAGATTCTGGTGGTTTTAAAATATGGCTCAAGTTCTTTGACACTCCTCCTATCCAGAGGTGGGGTCTTTGTCCCCACCTCATGAATTTGGGCAGGCTGTGACTGCTTCAGCAATAGAATGGAGTAACGATGTGGTACTGGGTGACTTTTTTTTTT
>NW_007864813.1:0-608 GCF_000696425.1 Galeopterus variegatus
GCATGTAAAAATAACATTTCCTTCTTCCTTATAATGACAGAGGATTAATCCACACTATGCCAATATTATTGTATGGAAATAGTTGACTCCAAGTGAGTGCTAACTTTTCTTCTTCATTCACACATTTTCGTTTCGCTACAGTCCTTAACTGACTGCTTCTTTCATTTAATATATTTATCCACCTAATATTATATTCAGAATTGTGACTTTTGGAAAAAAAGTAAATGCACAAATAATTATTTAATTACATCTGTAATCTGCATTACAAAGGAGAAGTTAAAGAGCATGGTATATGAATTGGTAGGATCTTACCTAGTCTCAGGTTGCAACCCCTGAGACTTCTCCAAAGTCAGGTCTCAGGACTCAGCACTGAGAGGGCCAGGCAGGTGAAGTTTCCAGTCAACACCGAGCTTTACAGATTGAAGTAATTTCAAGCTCCATTAAATAACTATTCACTATTGCTTGGTAATGTGCATATTATTCTGGCTAAATACATCTATTACCAGAAGCTGGTCTGCCTCAAGAATTCAGTGTACAGGGGCTAGAACTTCTAGTAATTGTGAGGGTTTTTAAGCTCTTGAAAAATGGTCCTGTGGCTAAGAATGATA
>NW_007864814.1:0-608 GCF_000696425.1 Galeopterus variegatus
GAGAAAGAAATGAGGAGGGGGCAGAAAAGAAACTTTGCTCCTTATTTCTTGCCAGAACTCTTGCCCAGTGGCCCATAGCTATTCAGTAAGCACTACATAAGAGCATGCAGAGTGAATGAGTTTTAATTATTTGTATAGAACACAATGGACTCTTTTACCACATATATTGTACAACGTTATTTGGAGATATTTAAGAATGAAGTGAGCAGACCATGAAAAATGAGACAAATTTTAAAGGACCTGAAAATAAAACTTCTACTTCATTGAAAAGGTCCCTCCATCATTTGGTTTTAAGCGTGTTTTATTCTTTATTTTAAGAATGTGTGGCCGTGCAAAATGGTCTCAAATTGCATTTTTTCTCATGCTGTAGATGGAATTATGCTTTTTAAAATGCTGATCATGAATTAATCAACATTATGTAGAAATAATTTGTGGGAAGTGATCAAAGAGATGCAGAAATAATATTTCCTGAATGGTTGCTCGAGTTTCATCACAGAATTGACATCTCAGATAAGGTCATCAAGAGGAGCACATTTATAGAATAAATTATAAACATGATTAAATAAAATAACAGTAAGAAAAAAATAGGGGTGGGAGGAGCTATGACA
>NW_007864815.1:0-608 GCF_000696425.1 Galeopterus variegatus
CTTAACAAGATATGTTCCAGAGGAACAAAATAAAATGGTGAAAAAGTTGTATTTAAAAAAAAGATAACTGTTGAAACATTTTCCAAACTTGATGAACTATAAATTTAGGAAGGATATTAAATTTCAGATATAATAAATAAAAATATATTAACAACTAGCCCCATGATTGGATAGAGCTGTACATCAAAGACGGACTATCCTAAAAGGAACTGAAGAGGAAAGAAAAAAAAAATGTTTACCTACCAAGAAACAGCAATTAGTCTGTAATTTCTGTCTCAACAGCAGCAATGTTCATTCCTAAAAGAAAATGATTGACACCCTAACAAAAAAAAAAAACGTTATCTTTCAAGAGCAAGAAAGAATAAATACATTTTCTCATGTCATTCTCAAGTTGAATAAATAAACAATTGGGAAAATTTACTATCAATAGATTCTCATTATGAAGATTTCTAATAAAAAGTATTTCGGGAAGACAATAATACAGTAGAAAGGTCTACATTAAACATAGTTATTGGTAAACGTGGCATTTTCTTTTTTAATAGGACATATGAATAAAACTAGGTGTGTCTAATTTGTTTGGTTATATTTGAAAATGGTGAGACAAAATG
>NW_007864816.1:0-608 GCF_000696425.1 Galeopterus variegatus
CCTTCCTTCAGGGAGAGATGCAGCCACAATAGGACAGAAAGGCTTCTTAAAACTGCCTTGATCGAGTTTTTCAACATGCAAGTCATGGCCTCTGACAGAGAGGCATGGACTGGAATAGGGGCCAAGGGAACTTTCTAGGGATGGAAAAGTCCTGCTGTGCCTCTTCTTTTGGGTGGTGATTACGTGGGTGTATACCATTGCCAAAATTCATAGAAATGAGCGCTTCAGAACTGTGCATTTTTTGGTATGTAAATCACACCTCAATTTTAAAAAGTTTCAACACCAGCTAGCAGTTTTGCTTTTTTCTCATGCGTAAATGAGGGTTGTTGTGAGAACTAAAACTCTTAGTAGAAGGCCTGGGACATGGTAATTGGTCAGTGAAGACTAGCCGTCAATATCATTACTACTTTTTATTGTTCCTAGTGTTTAGCCCGTATCCTTCAGACAAAAGCAGAACCCATTCTGTCTTCAGTGGAAAAGGAAAATGTTGGTTCAATATCCATCGTTCCCAAAAGCTCCATGTGTCACCCCCAGACTCAGGGTCCCTTTTTTTACCCTCAAGTTGCTCATGCTGGAATAACGTGGTCATTTGTGTGATTATCGTGTGG
>NW_007864817.1:0-608 GCF_000696425.1 Galeopterus variegatus
TACTGAGCAAAAAGCTCTCCCATGGACTCAATGTGCATCTAATCAATAGACCAAATTCATCACCTTTTTACTCTGGTTGTCTGGCAAATCTATGCATAGTGAGTTCACTACCACTGACCATATATATATATATATATTTTTTTTTTTTCTCTTATCACAATTTTCACAATAATCCCTTTCCCACCTTAAATGGAAAGAACAACCATATACCATAGCCTCGATCGGTCATTTCTTGCCTCAGACAGAGTTCCCTGGTAACTAAAGCCTCTACGTGCTGCTTCTGGCTTTCCAGAAATTGCAGGCACATCTGTCATTACCCAGCTTTAGTAGTGCTTTATACCTTTAGGTAACATTGTTCTTGAATTTTACCTTAAAAGTGTCATACCAACAAGAGGAATGGTAGATGGTGAATGCTAGGACAATGGATTACCTCTTATTCTGGGCTCATGGGTTCAATGTCTTTAGAAAAGAAAAAAATCATTCCTCTTTCCTTGTCCTCACAGGCTTGTAAAAGAAAAACAGTTGGTATAGACAGTCTACAGGAATGATGATGTTATTAATATTTTCTGATTCTGTATTGCTTCTTTTTGAGAGAGTAGTATGCTAGT
>NW_007864818.1:0-608 GCF_000696425.1 Galeopterus variegatus
CTCAAAATCACTAATTATCAGGGAAATACAAATTAAAACCACAATGAGGTGATTTCACCCCAGTTAGAATGGCTATCATCAAGACAGAAAATAAAAAATGCTGGCAAGGATGAAGAGAAAAGGGAACCCTCCTACACTGTTGGTGGAAATGAAAGTTGATACAGTCATTGTGGAAAATAGTATGGAAGTTTCCTGGAGAACTAAAAATAGATCTACCTTAAGTCCCAGCTATTCCAGTAGTGGGTATATACCCAAAGGAAATAAAATCAATATATCAAAAAGACACCTGCACTCTATGTTCATTGCAATGCTATGCACAAGACCAAGAGATGGAATCAGCCTAAATGCCCATCAGCAGATGAATGCATGAAAAAAAAAAGCCTGTGATATATGCACAACGGAATAATATCCATCTATAAAAAGAAATTATTTCCTTCATTTACATCAACATTGATGGAACTGGAAATCATGTTAAGAGAAGTAAGTCAGGAACAGACAGGCAAATACTACATGATCTCACTCATATGTTGAATTTAAAAAAAAAAAAAAAGAAAGAAAGTGGTTCTCATAGAAGTAGAGAGTAGAATAATGGTTACCAGAAGCCGGGA
>NW_007864819.1:0-608 GCF_000696425.1 Galeopterus variegatus
TTCATTTTCAGTTTCTAGATACCCTCTCAGTTTGGTGGACATTTCGCCTTTGGTCCACTGTCAGACACAGTGCTTACCACCTTTCCAAGAATTTCTATTCATTTAAAATATGTGTGAGATTGTGAATCCCCAAATTTGGAAGACGATAAGTGATTATTAGCTTAACATCATTTTTAAAAGAATATTAAGAAATAAAATAAATGTTAAAAGATTTAAAACATTACTTCATTTGTGGTTCACAGTGTTACTTTAACAGATATTCTGGCAGAATACAATGAAATGGTATAAAGAAATGATATTCTGACACCAAATGTCACCATGAAAAATTTAGCAGTTACTTCACACATATCAGAAAGAAAAAGGAGGTTAAAAAATAATGGAAAATTATCCATGGATTGAAAAAATATCAAGAAAGCTAAATAGATGAGTAATATAAGAAGGTAAAATGGGCTTTTTTGATATATCCTTATGTTTGTTCTGACATATCCTTAGAAAGTATTGGATTTTATATAAACTTATTACAGCCTTGAGATCTTTACATTATGTACATATATATGGATATGCCTTTCACACTTAAAATAGTCACAGAACAATAGGTAACAAAAAAT
>NW_007864820.1:0-608 GCF_000696425.1 Galeopterus variegatus
GCTCATTGATCAAAGTTAACTCATCACAGAAAGCTAATCGATCTAATTAAACTCATCACACGAAGCCCTTCGATCTAACTAAGATCAACACACCAAGCTCATCGATCTAAGTAAACTCATGAGACGTAGCACATTGATGCAAGTAAACTCTCCAGACCGAGCTCATCGATCTAAGTAAACTCATCAGACCAAGCTCATCGATGTAAGTAAACTCATCGGACCGAGCTCATCAATCTAAGTAAACTCATCAGACCAATCTCATCGATCTATGTAACCTCAATAGAGAAAGCTAATCGATCTAAGAAAACTCAACAGACCAAGCACATTGATCTAAGTAAACTCATCAGACAAAGCACATAGACCTAAGTAAACTCTTCGGAACGACCTCATCGATCTAAGTAAACTCATCAAACAGAGCTCATCGATCTAAGTAAACTAATCACACCAAGCTTATCGATCTAATTAAACTCATCAGAGAATGCTTATCGATCTAATTAAAGTCACCAGACCCAGCTCCTCGATCGAAGTAAGCTCATGAGACCAACCACATCCATCTAAGTAAACTCATCAGACGAAGACCATTGATCAAAGTAAACACATCACACCAA
>NW_007864821.1:0-608 GCF_000696425.1 Galeopterus variegatus
ATGGACTTTATCTTTATTGGTTTTCCTTCAAACAGAGAAGACATTTGAGTCTCATCGGAGCTGCACGGGGCTCGCGGTTAGGGTGCTGCACGCATCAGGGGATTTGCATATTGCCCCCTAGGGGGGACCTTCCCTGCAAGGCTGAGACGAAAGCTCAGCTCTAAGCTTCCCTTGACTTATCAGGACTCCTCAGCTCAATGTGTCAAAATGAAGTTCCCTGCTCAGCTACTGGGGCTGCTGAAGCTCTGGATACCTGGTAAGGGCAGAAGAGAGATGAGGAGGAGATTGGGATGGGGTGGTGAGCTACGGGGCCCACTGTTTCTCATGTGTGTTCTGTCCATGTGTGAAATGTGCACATCTCATCCTCCAGAAGGGGCATGTGATGTTTAGATCTGTGAGAGCGGAGAAGATTCTAGGAGGTGCAAGGACCTGTGCTCTATGAAAGACTATGACATAGAAAGAGGGGGTGCTGGTGCAGGTGATTTCTGGAGCCCCTCTTGTGTCTTGCACCTTTTGGGTTCTTTTTTGAAATTGGATATTTTGGGGATATAAATTACAATAACATAACTGAATAATGATTTATCCTGAAATACATTAAAGAAAACATT
>NW_007864822.1:0-608 GCF_000696425.1 Galeopterus variegatus
GACTGAAGTATAAATACAAGATATACAAAAACCGAAGAAAATATGATACCACCAAAAAAACTACAATTAATTCTAAAATACTAGACCCTGTAGAGAAGGAAACCCTTGAAATGACTGAAAATGAATTCCAGACAACAATCGTGAGGAAACTCATTAAGATATGACAAGACTCAGTTAGAGAACTACATGAAACAAGAAAACATCCAGGATATGAAGGAGCAAATTTACAAATGGATTAATCCTTAGAAAGGTATGTAGCAGAACTCATGGAACTGAAAGATTCACTCAGTGAAATAAGGACAACTTATAGCATAAGTAGCAGGCTAGAAGAAGCAGAAGAGAGAATTCCTGATCTTGAAGACAGTCTTTTAGAAATAACTCAGGCAGACAATTAAAAAAAAAAAAAAGGAAAAAAAATAATTTTAAGGAATGAAGAAAATCTAGGGGAATTAGCAGACAATGTAAAGTGCACAATCATTCAAATCACGGGTGTTACAAAAGGGAAGGATAAAGGAAAACCTATTCAATGAAATATTAACAGAAAGCTTCTCAGGTATAGGGAGAGACATGGAACTTCAGATCCACAAGGTTTAAAAATCCCCAAGCAG
>NW_007864823.1:0-608 GCF_000696425.1 Galeopterus variegatus
TCACAAATCTACAATAATCATTGCTTATTTTACCTTGTCACATCTCAGTCCTTTTGCAGTATATTATTAAGGAGTTCATTTAGTGAGTATCTGCTGATGGTAAATATTTTAAGTTTTTGTCTAACAAATATTTTTTCACCCTTATTCTCAAAAGGGAGCTTACTTGATATTCAGTTCCAGGTTGACAGAAATTTTAGAACAGCATTTTGAAAATATTATGCTATTATTGCCTTCTGGTTTCTATTGTTGCTGCTCTCAAGTCTGCTGTTAGTCTAATTGTTAATTCCTGAGTGGATAATTTACCTTTTCTCTCTGGCCTTTTAAAAAGATCTCTCTGTTTTAATGTTCTGCAAATTCGTCATGATGTTTATTAGTGCCTATTCTTTTTATTTAACCTGTTTGGGCTTCACTGTACTTTCTGAATTTGAGAATTTTTGTGTTCTACCAGTTTCAGAAAAAAATTCTTATTGCTCTTTCCCATTATCTTTATTATTTCCTTCTGGAATTCTAGTTAGACCTATGACAGACCTTCTAATTCTGTTTCCTGCCTATCTTTCATGTCTCTTTATCCCTATTTCAATCTCCCATCTCTTGCTCTTTCTGTGCTT
>NW_007864824.1:0-608 GCF_000696425.1 Galeopterus variegatus
TTTAATGTTATACTTATAAAGAAAGTAAAATTATCTTCTACAAATAGGTAATATTATCTGAATTTTTTTTTTACATAATTTAATTCTTTTGGATCAAGGGCTATATTCATGTTCTCCACAATCTGAGTTGTTTGTTTTATATTTTCTTTTTTTGTTTTGTTTTTAAGAAAAATACTCAAGCATCAGTTAAAGGCTATAACAGACAGACACACATACACATACAAAAACAGTTTCCAGACTTGATTCAACATAGTTCTCAGTGAAAAGAATAAATCTAAGTAGAAACTCATATCAGTTTTGGTTGTGGATGTTATTGAAGCACAGAGCTAAGCTTTGAAGTAGGAACGGTTCAAGTTTGAAGTCCTGCTCTACTATCGGTGATGGGCCTTTTTTCTGAGCTTCAGTTGACATCACTGTGATGGGGACAATAATAGTACTTGTCTCATTAGAAGGTTGTAGATATACAAATAAGATAAAGTACTTGGTGAATACTAAGTAGTTACGAACTGTTAGCTACAATTAATGTCACCTACTTTTGAGCAACTGCCCATATCAAGATTACTATTTGAGAACTTGTATTAGGTTCATTTTATAAGTTTGCTATTTAT
>NW_007864825.1:0-608 GCF_000696425.1 Galeopterus variegatus
AAACAAAGCAAGCACACAAGGCTCTAAAAAATGAGGGTGGAACGGCGGCACCTACTCCCACGATGAGGCCTTGCAAGCATCGAGTCAAATCAGAGGATCCTTGTCAAACTCTGGCTTCTTGGATTTGGTGCGCCCCCACAGGTTGTGTAGAATGTTTGGTCTGAGCCTGAGTGTTTTCAGCAAACTGCACCCCCTGCAGTTCTATATTCCTGACTAGTCTCCACTGAGTGGTCCTGCGCTGTTTGGGGGGCATATCAGCTGTCCTTGCTGTGCCCCAGTGTTCTCCCGGTGGGCCTCTCTCCCCAACTGCCTGTGCTTCAAACACTTCCCATGGGACAGGCCATGTGTTGGACCATGGGATGACTAACTGGCCTCTGCGTGGCTCCTTTTTTTAAGTTGTTGTGGCTCTTCACTACTATGTGGGTCCACAGGGACCCTATTAGTCTTGCTGGCTTGGGGGCCACCAAGGCCCTTCTCCACTGCCACCTCCAAGCAACTTCATAGGAAGGGCACAGCTGTGGATTTTGCCTGCTCCTGTTCTATGTGTTCACCAGGGAAAGACTTGAAGTGGCCGGGGCCTGAAATGGTCAGAGTGGTTCTTTCTTTAT
>NW_007864826.1:0-608 GCF_000696425.1 Galeopterus variegatus
AGCATGAGAAATGAGGAGTTGAAGGTAATTTAAGCATGTTATACCTCCCAATTTTCTATAAAATTATTTCTCAATTCTAGAAAGGTTTTTTTTTTTTTTTCTTTTTGTTTCACAAGGGAAAGAAATATATGGAGACACTTTTGCAGAAATCAGGGTTGATTCTGATTTTCACTAACATTATACTGTTATGAATTTCCACTTTTCCTGACCTTCTCTAGCTAAATATGGCTGTGGTGTTTCAATGTCAAAATACCAACTTCAGTGTCACAGTAGATTTAAAAGATCAAAGTTCAAATCCATTTTCTAGCTACCATAATACAAGTTGTTGAATCATAGCCTATGTTCAACTAATGTTGATCTAGAGACTAGATATAAAAATGTGTATTTTCCAAAATTGAGAATGTGTATTTTCAATTGCCGTAATCTTCTAAGCCCGTAACAAGTGTGAGTCATTAATCAATAAGTGCTTATAATCCGGAGACTTGAGTGGTTCGTTTGGGGGCAATAATCTATGCAGAAAATTTTATCAAATGTATATTAAAAATGGTTTTGTAAAACTAGTCTTTAAAGTTTTAAACATGTCTGGCCATTCACTAGATTTAGAATTG
>NW_007864827.1:0-608 GCF_000696425.1 Galeopterus variegatus
ACAAATTAAATCTCCGTAGAAAGAAGAAATTAACTTGAAGTATTTTTATTGTAGATAAGAAATCTGGTAAATCAATTTATAAGAAAGGTCACATTTTATACTGTACATAATGACTTAATATCCTCTAATTACATATGATCAACACAAAGGTTGATTTGGGATTAAGAAACAAATGCAAATGTCCATTCTTTTGTGTTTGCACACATACAAATCTATTGATTTAGGTTAGAATACAAAGAATTTGTTTCACAGTAAAGCCAAAAATAAAAGTTTTTCTGGAGAATATTCACTGATGGATTTAATTGATTAATGTGCATAAGACTGACATTGTGAATTCCTTACATATGCTTAAAAATAAACACTAGATATTTAACAGAGATTTGATGAAGACTAACTTGATAGCTTTCATTTGTGTGAACATTCCAGTAGAAAAGTACAGGCTTTGGAGTCTAGAAGATGTAAAAATGAATTCTACCTCTGCTCTTTATATCATGTTATCTTGTCTTTCAGCTTCTTTATCTAAATAAGCATGCTAATGATGGCACCTGTTTACACATATTTTCCTCATAACTTTTGTGAGAATTAGACATAGGTATATACAATAACTA
>NW_007864828.1:0-608 GCF_000696425.1 Galeopterus variegatus
GTGAAAAGACCTATCCTGTTATCATTAGACATATCTGTGACATGCTGCTATGCACATATTGATTCTCAATCAATGCAAAATATATATCTCACAAATAATAAAAATGGAAATAAGCCAAAAACAAACCACCAAACAAAAACTATGTAGTCCCATTTATATAAACAAGAAAAAGACCAGGAGAAATAATCCACACTGTTACTAGTAATGATAGTGGTCACCCTCCAAGTGTTAATATCTTTAATTTAGAAAAAACATTTAAAATTTTACATTTTACTTGTTCTCTTTTGTTGTAGTATAAAGTCATAGATTCCTAGAATACAGAAAAACATGAAGCCACAGAATCAGTTATGCAACTGATCCCAGGACTATGTGGTAATCCCCTCCACAACTTTCCAGGCTTCTCGTTGCTGAGATCACTCACTCAAGTAACAGTTCTTCAAATACTTGAAGTTTGCAAACTGCAGACACTGTTCTAGATGCCCATAATGCAGTAATAAACAGGTCAGATTAAAATTCCTGCCCTTGTGAAGCATCTATTTTGGCCAAGACATACAATGAACAATAAATTTAGTAAATAAGTATATGATATGGAATGGCAGAAGGTGACA
>NW_007864829.1:0-608 GCF_000696425.1 Galeopterus variegatus
GCTTTGTAGCCCTAGTAATGTTCCCTCCCTCTGTAAGACCAATGCACTACTGTGGTCTTTCCTTCCTTCCTTTTTCTCTTCAGCTATATAAGTGACTTCCCCAAAGGTCACAGAGCTAGCTAATGGCAGAACCAATGCAACTTCCAGAAGGCATCACCCAGTCTCTGATCAAAGAGTAGTTTGCCAGTATTAAAGTTTAGAGAAGGTCGAAGCTGGAAGAGCCTTCCAGGTAAGTCTAGTTCAGTGACGGCAACTACCTAGCCCACAAGAGCCAATTCCCTATCCCACACCTATGGTAGGTATCACTAATTGATCATGACAATGCATTCATATATTTCTAGCATGGTGCTCCAAAAAGCTCTTAACTCTCAATTAAAGCTGCACATGGGACAAACTCATTGTTTTCTCCCATCTAGACCAGAGGTTAGCAAGCTACAGTCCAGACATAAAGTGCCCACCCGTGAGTTTCTATCATCTCCTAGTTTATGCTTCTCAAACTTTAATATACTTACAAGTCACCTTGGCATCTTTGTTAAAATGGAGATTTTCATTTAGTTGGTCCTAGTTGGGACCCAAGAGGCTTCATTTCTACCAAGCTCCTACGTGCT
>NW_007864830.1:0-608 GCF_000696425.1 Galeopterus variegatus
ACTTAGATTTGTCAGCCTGTGGGTCTGACATTTTGTTAAGAACACGTGATCACCTCTAATGAGATTGGCAGTGGTGGGATGTCAAGAGATGGGGGGCGGGCGTTGCCGCCTGCAGAAGCTTCTCCTTGCCTTAGCTTGTCCACATCACCTGGCTAATCGGCTAATCAGTAGTCAATCAGGCTGGAAGTCGACTGAGCCAAGGTCTGCCCTCAGCTCTAGTATTATCTGGTGACTGAATTAATGTATTTATCTTTCCCACTTTTCTACTATTTTTATTTACCTGCTCTTACGTTCCAGGCACATGCCCCTCTACCTCCAGTCCCTGCAAAGAGTGTTCTGAAAGCTTAAAGAAATGAATACTTAACTCAGAAAAGGGAAGCCTTCAGCCCCCAGCCCCCAGCCCCCTCCTGCTGACTGGCTTCATTCTATCTTGATTCATTCATCAATCCCTGCCCCGTGCACGGAGCCTTCCATGACATCTTGCCACAGCGATTTTCCTCTGACGTTGTGCCACACACCTACAGTTTTCTTTAATAGCTTCATGTATGAATGTTGTTTTTCCAGCTTCACGGGGAGCTCTCTTCTCCACAGTACCTGTCAGGGACCAG
>NW_007864831.1:0-608 GCF_000696425.1 Galeopterus variegatus
TTTTTTTTTTTTTTTTTTTTGGTGAGGAATCTGTTTATAGTCTTTTCTCCTTTTTCTGTTGGTTCATTGGCTTTTTTCTTATTGTTTGCAGGACCTCTTTATTTATTAAAGAAATCAATTCTTTGGAATATGAGTTGCAAATATTTTTCTCCAATCTGTTTATTTTTTAACTACTCAGGAATTTTAAATATTGTTCAAGTGTATTGTTCTTTTCTTTTTATTGCTCCTGGATTTTCTTACTTAGGCCATTCTAATTCAGATTAAACAAAATTCTCCAGGGCATTCTTATACTTTTATGATTTGATGTTTTAGATTTATGTCTTTGATCCATTTGGAATTAACTTCATTAGAAGGTGTGAGGCGATGACCCTATGTTATTACCAGCCCTACCCCGTACCCCCTGGCTGGCTAGTCAGTGGTCTTAGCATGCAGTACTTTTAAAGATGGTTTTAGAGGAGTATGAGATTTTACAGCACCAAGAGCAGGTAGAAAGGCACTCTGGAGGATCTGAGTGATGGATTTCAACACATTCTTTTGCCTATGTAATTTTTCTCTCTCTTTCTGCCCGCTCCCACCCGGGTTGCTCTTTTTTTTTTTTTTTTTTTTTC
>NW_007864832.1:0-608 GCF_000696425.1 Galeopterus variegatus
TCGGGGCGTTTTCACACTCTGTGTACACTAGATGGGGCTATTGAGCCTTGCAGAGGGTTCCTGCAGGTTGTATAATTGTTGTTATTTATTTATTTATTTATTTCTGAGACTCCGCCTCCTTTTGCCAGACCCCTCCCCACTCTGTGTGCTCAGAACAGGGCTGAGGCGTGTCTTCTACAAACCTTGTCTTTCAGCTGAGACATCAAAGCTGTGCCCTGCCCCGCCCTACCCAGAAGGTGTCCAATCTCTCCCACTGCCGGGTGTGAACTCCTTGGGGGAGGGTCCCTCAGGACACAGTTCCTCTTTGACTCCCCCTAGCACGGGTCGGCCCTCCGGGAGAGCTCTCCAGTAGCTTCAATGTAGCTCCAGAGCACTCGGGGCTACCCTCTCCCCACCAGAAATCAGTTAGGAGTTCTTCCAAACTGAGGCCTGCAGAGATGGTATCTGCCTCCCGGAAACAGGGAGTTTACCTGGGGCCGACGCCCAGGGTGTGGTGGAGAGACGATCTGGGCAGGATCTTCTTCCCTGCCCTTCTGACACTGGCCGAGGGCTCCCCACGCTACCAGCCCCATCAGAGATCTGTGGGGAGAGTGGGATTGTAGGCCGGT
>NW_007864833.1:0-608 GCF_000696425.1 Galeopterus variegatus
AGTGCAGTTGTCACAACAATTGAAAATGGTTTATAGTAACAAGGGAGCCAATGGTGTTCATCGAGAACTGCATGTGAAGTGTGACATCAGTGGGAGTCAGAAGTAATTCCATGTCTCGTAACCAGAAACTAGACAGTGGACCTGCGGGGCACCTCCACTCCCTGATGGCCTTCCCCACACTGGAACTTTATCCCAACCACAGCCCTGACTGTGCCTCTCTGCAAGCCTCAGCACATTGCAATTTCCTCCAACTAGAATGCAGTTGACCAAGACGTCCTTGCCTTAAATCAAAGCAAAAAACTCTGTCATGTGTATCAGGTAGTAGGGTTATTTATCATAACTCAGTTCGTGATAAGGTTTAATCGTAAAGAGTGTGAAAACAAAAACCCTAGTGCCAGATTCCCAGGGAAAGAGCAAATTAACATGAAACCCTTGACATGATGCATACTGTCCCTAAAATCTGGTCCAACTCTCACTGAGCCTGCACGGTGAGGGGCACCGCTCAAAGTCTAGCAAAGCCAGGAAGGATGGAAGCAAGAGAACAGCGACAGTAATATTCCCCTCTCCCTACTAAAATGCTTCTTCTATTTTTTTATTCCTTTACCAGA
>NW_007864834.1:0-608 GCF_000696425.1 Galeopterus variegatus
TGAATACTAAGAACTTATATTCAGCTGTCATGTTACTTTTCTAGCATGTGTATATCTTACCCTTGGAAACCAATAATTTGTAAGATCCATCTAAATTATCTTGGTGAGGTTCTGTATTAGTTTTCTATTGCTCTCATAAGGCATTTCCAAAAATTAGTGGCTGAAAACAAGATAAATTTATTCTCTTACAGTTCTGGAAGTCAGAAGTTTGAAATGTATATCACTCCCACCAGCAAAGTATGAGACAAGCTATTTGCTCAGAGTAGCCTTGTCCAGTACTGTGTATTATAAAACTTTGAGGTGTTTGTTATTGTAAGTGAGGAATGATATTTTAATGTTGTTTTAACCCACATTTATGAAGGATAATAAGGAAATGTCTATCAAAATTACAAATGCCTGTACCCTTTGACCCCTCAAAACTTCTACTTGTAGGAATTTTATCTTAGAAATATACACACACAGTATAAAGTGATTTTAATACAAGATTATTCTTTGTTATAGTTTGCTATTTCAAAAATATCACAAATAATTTAAATACCCATTATTAGGAAATGGTTAAATAAAATATGATACATTAAAAAAAAAAAAGAATTCTGAAATGGTCTCAC
>NW_007864835.1:0-608 GCF_000696425.1 Galeopterus variegatus
CTAAGTTAATGTTGAAACATCCAATGTATTTCCTCCAGAATAATAAGTAGCATAGAATAAGAAAAAAACACACCATACTTGTTTAATAAATTCTTGTTGAATAAATGATTGATAGCTCTGTAAGTTCTAAAACTTCAAACTGTGAAAACAACTTATGGATAATTTTAGAAATACAGATATTTATTGTGCTGTCCTCATCCTCTCAGACCTACTGAATCAGAATCTGTGTGGATGAATCCTGGCTTGTGAATGTTTAATAGAGTTCCACAGGTGATTTTGATGTGTGCTCCCACTTAACAACCATAACTAAATTTCTTTATTTACATAATATAGATGAAAAATTGAGGCCCAGAGGGACTGAGTACATTGTTAAAGGCCATATACCTAGTGAATGGCAGAGCTGGGATTTGAATTATCATTTCCTTTCCAGTGTTCTCTGCAGTACTTGACAGCTCCCTCTGAAGGTCCTGACCTCTAGAGACCTGGTAAGAGAAGCAAGTCAAGGCTAGCTGCAGAAATAGAAATCCTGATCAAAAATCAGAAAATGGCAGTGTTAGTAAAAGAGGAAAGCAAAGAGAAGAGATTACAACCAAAATATCAAATATCCC
>NW_007864836.1:0-608 GCF_000696425.1 Galeopterus variegatus
ATCTCATTTTTGTTATTTGGATCTTTCTTCTTTTTTAAAGTTAGTCCAGATAATGGTTTTTTTATTTTGTTTATCTTCTCAAAATGACAAATTTTTGTTTCATTGATGTTTTATTTCTTTTTTTTTTTTGGTCTTTATTTCATTTTGTTGGACTCTAATGTTCATTGTTTCTTGCTGTCTACTAACTTCAGGATTGGATTATTCTTGTTTTTCTAGTTATTTGAGGTTTAATGAAGGATTCCTGCATCACATGTCTGTAGAGATTCTTCTGGGAAGGAGCCAGCAAGCCTGCTCCTTCCGGGTGAAGTTCACAGCCACATTCTTAAGGCCACTGAGATGATTTCCCAGTTCCTGGTGTATCCCAGCATCCTCCCTATGGATCTTCCAGTATTTGCAGGTCACAGGGTGACAGCCTCCTGGGTCTCCCAGAGCAGAGGACATAGAGCAGTGGAGACTGGACTGAGCTTAGTGAGCGTAAAAGACAAAGATCCTGTGACACTGGGCAAGGTCCAGATACAGTTTTTTAGAAACCAAGATGAGTGCTAAATGTGTTCATTGTCACTGAGGTATCATTTTTAGGCCCTTTTGGTACTCAGAGCTAGAAAATA
>NW_007864837.1:0-608 GCF_000696425.1 Galeopterus variegatus
AAAAATTCTATTTCTACATGATCCTTTGATTCTTTCAAAAGGAACAGTTTTTTTCTCAAACTCCACCATGAAGACATTTAGAAAAGCATGAAGTCACGGAATACTCTTTGAGGTAACTGAAACAGTAAGTTGGGGAGCTTGGGGGAGTCGGCAGGTGTTGAGGTGCACAGCACTGCTGGAGAGTGCTCAGCGTTCACCAGCCAGACACTAAATACCAAAAAGAGAAGGCACCCCCTCCCCAGTTTTAACAAAGGCAACTGCCCGAAAATTGAGGATTTCCCAGTTAACCCTTGGAAAATAGCTCAGACTTTTCAAATCATTTAGTAGGCTCAGGGCACTAGGCCCCTCATCCATCAGTCCTCTGAGGGTGCTGTGGGAGAACGTTCACAAAGGATCACATTTGCAGGGTGGGAATTGCTCTGACCTCTAGCTGCTCATAAGTAGGAAGCTCCATGGGAGCTCCTGGAGTAAAAGTTAAGCCGGGGATTCTGAAACTGGAGCCTGCATTCGAATCACCTGGAGGGCTTGTTAAAAAATACTGATTGTCGGGCCGGCCTGGTGGCGCACTGGAGAGTGCGCTGCTTGGGAGTGTGGCGGTGCTCCCGCCG
>NW_007864838.1:0-608 GCF_000696425.1 Galeopterus variegatus
CTCTTGGTAAAGAGGGGTGAGTGTGAGGGTGTTCTCTAGATGTTCTATATGACATCACTACTGAAGGCATGCTGGTGACACTTATTCAAAGCCCTCAGTTGTTTTCCCTAAAATGCCCTTACTACAGCTCCCATAAAAGCTCCAGAAGCCAGAGAACAAAATTAAAGTGAACCTATGCCCTGAATTTCTTTTCTTTCCCTAAAAGGCACAAAGTATATCATTGGTGTTGCTAATTCAGTACAATGGAGGTAACCATCGGGTTTGTTTCTCCTTTAGAGGAAATCAAGGTGTTTTTATTGCAAATTCCATGTGGCAGCTAATTTTTTAAGGACTTTTTCTAAACCTGACAAACGTAACTGCCATTTCTCTTGTACCCAGCCAATTTCTCCCTTACTCCTAATTATTTCTCATTATCCCCATGTAATTATGGCCACCTCGTGGTGTGTTCCAAACTCCCTATGGTCTAAGTAAGACCCACACTCCCCCCACATCTCCAGGCAGAGCCTCACTGTCCCTTCACTAAGGGAGCCCCCTCCAGAGCAGGTGCCCACCAACGTGGCTGGCACAGGGGGTAGGACAGAGGGATGGACGAGGGAGCGGGAGGAGGG
>NW_007864839.1:0-608 GCF_000696425.1 Galeopterus variegatus
AAACACATAATAACAGTAAAAAATTTAAGGTATATTAATAGGAGAAGAATAAAATTTATTTATTTATTTTTATTTATTTATTTTTTTGTCTTTTTTTTTTTTCCATGTCCGGCAACGGATCGCAACCCTCAGTGTCGCCCCCGTACCGGACCAGGACTGGCAATGGGATCGCAACCCTCGGCGTTGCTCCCGCGCCTCGCTCAGCCAGTGAGCGGGAACCGGTCTGTATGTGGGATCCGAACCCTCGGCAGGAGCGCCTCCGCGCTTCCCAAGCGGCGCACTAGCGCAGTGCGCCACCGGGCCGGCCCAGAATAAAATTTATTTTTAATCCCACAGTCCCAAAGTAACTGCTGTTAATTTTTCATGTGCAATATCCTAATGCTTTCCTAACAACAATGAGGTCATCTGTAAGGGAGCATAAAAACCTTTTCTTCTACCCATTTTAGGTTCTTCAGCTAGAGCCCTATAAATTAGAATGGCAGAAGACTGATTAGCAAGAGAAAAAAAAACAGAAGTTTATTAGCATGAGCATCATGCTTACACATGTGAGCATCTAGAAATGAGTAACCCTGAAGGGTAGTGACAATTTGGGCTTATATAACACCTTA
>NW_007864840.1:0-608 GCF_000696425.1 Galeopterus variegatus
TAGGGCCAAACATGCCCTGGGTGAGTAAGGAAAGAATTTACAGAGGTTCAAGGCAGGGTAATTGTATGTTCTTTTAAGAACCCCCCCCTTTTTTTTAATGAAATTTTTCTCCATTAAAAAAATGTAACAACAAAATGTGGTCTATACATACAATATTATTCAGCCTTAAAAAGGAGTTTTAACACATGGATGAAGCTCCTAGACATTATGCTACGTGAAGAACCTGCCAAAATTATTCAAACTAACCAGTCCTGAACTAACTCAGTGCATTCGCTCTGCCTCACCTATTCCTTCCCACAAGAAAAGGGCTCTGGCCACGTCTGGCCCTCACCTCCTCCTGCCTCCTGACCGACCCTGCTGCGTCTCCATGGGCCCTGTACAGTGTGGCGTGACTCACCTCTTGAGAATTGTAAGTAACAAACTCTCTCTTCAATGGCAGTTGTCTCCTGATCTGTTGACTTTGCCATACCTGAATAATATAAGAACTCCGGGTGCATTTTAATACAAGTATAAGAAGTGTGTCTGGCACATAGTAGGCTTGCAAAAGGTAAAGTCTATGCGTTTCACAGAATCCTTTGCTGCTTTTTCACAGTACTGACTGCAATCTG
>NW_007864841.1:0-608 GCF_000696425.1 Galeopterus variegatus
GCGCATAACAATATTTAGTTCTTAGGGTTGTTACCTAATCAATATACCAGTCGTGGATGCTGAACAAGAAGGCTGTGACCTGTCCACACAAATTAGGTCCCAACACTTGCTGGTGGTGTTCCATATAAAGCATAGATCAGCCCTACTAAGCGGTGTAGGAGCGGCGAGTGTTAAAATCACGGAGCTGCTACACGGCAGTGACGACCGCTCACGAGACAGCAATGGTGGGATTCAAACACCCCACTGAGTCCCTTTCTGCCGAGCCACATGCTGTCTGTGCCCAACGTCACAGCACAGGTTAACTGCCTGTCAGTGCTCACCAGCGTTCTCCGCTGGCCGGGTCATTTTACCACTTCTCCAGCTCCTGCAAGTGCCCAGAGGAGGGGAGCACTGTGGTTGGATCAAAGGTCTTCGGATGCAGAGTTCCCAGTCCACAGTGTGCGTTCAGTCCTCTCACGTAACTTCTGCAGAGCCAGCATTAGAGGCCTCTCTGCATGTTGTTGTAGATCTCTGAATTGCTGTCAAGATTTTGGGGCCCCAAACACGCGCGGTCAGGTCAGCAGCTTCCTTCCACACTGCGCACCAGGGCGGAGTGTGGGCGCGGCCTT
>NW_007864842.1:0-608 GCF_000696425.1 Galeopterus variegatus
GGCCCTAGGAACTAGGTTTTTAATTCTTTTTAAATAGCCACATGTGGCTCATGGATACAGAATCAAACAGTATAGGTATAGAACACTTTAAAAGCTGAATGACCACAGCAGCCAGAAAAAAGCTCAGAGGTGCCTAATGTTGTTTTCCTTTCCCCCAGGAATTAAAGGGAAAAAAGGAAAAAAAAAAAAAAGCCTAACTCTCCTTAACTGCTTTAGTAATTGAAAGGCACTTTTTAATCATGTTCTATCTCATCTCAATGTGGACCTCCTAATATACCGTTAGAACATGTAAAATGTCAAAGTAGTGAAACTGCTTTTCTCTTAAACAATGAGAACTTGAGAGATGAAAATAATTATTTTGAATTTTTAAATTTCTCCCTAAGTTGGAACATAATCTTTGGACTAAATACTTACAACAAAAGTTTGGTTAAACTGCTTAAAGATTTTTGTCTTTTGTTGTTGTTGTTTTCTTCTCAAAAGTCACTGTAAGACCTTTGATGTGATTATGCTTTGGAAACCTTGGAGAAAAGAATCAACGAGTAAACAAAATCCCCAAATGCTCAGACTAAAAAAGATTCATTCCAGTAGGAACTGCATAGTGGCGGGGG
>NW_007864843.1:0-608 GCF_000696425.1 Galeopterus variegatus
ATAAACACTCAAAACCACACAAAAAATCTCATTCCTTTGTTTCTTCTCAACTTCAGCAAGGTTCCCACCTCTACCTCCTTCAGGGCAGTCTAATAGTGCCCCTCTCTCTGGGATCAAATGAGGTTCCTATTTCCAGTTACTTCTATCTTCACATCAACAGCACATGAGGACGTGTCTGTGGTTCTCCCGCCTGCGCAACCTTCCTTTGGCGATAATGCTAAGAGTAAATGATTGTCTTCCAACTGTGCAAAAGCCATATTTTTTTCCTATGAGGGTACTTCAAAGAGTTTGCGGAAAGACAGAATTAAGAGATAATATGAATCTTTTCATGAACTCTTTGAAGACCCCTGTAGAATTCAAACTATGCAGGAGCCTCACATTTTGCTCTGACTACATTTTGTGGGGTCCCTGAACTAGTGAAATCCAACAACGTCTGTCGTTTAACTACAGTATTGTACCGGTATTAATTTCTTAGGGCTTTTTTAGTTTGGATTACGCTTGGTGGTTATATAAGATGCTAACAGTTGGGGAAGTTGGATGAAAGGCATCTGGCCACTCTGTAGTACTTTGCAACTTTTCTTTAAGTGTAATATCATGTCAGAGTAAAA
>NW_007864844.1:0-608 GCF_000696425.1 Galeopterus variegatus
AAAATACGCAGAATCATTAGAGACTATTATAAACAACTGTATGACAACAAATATGAAAACCTGGAAGACATGGGTAAGTTTCTAGACACATATAAACTACCCAGACTGAACCAAGAAGAGACAGAAAACCTGAACAGACCAGTAACAAGCAACGAGATTGAAGTAGTAATCAGCAGTCTCCCAACAAAGAAAAGTCCAGGTCCCGGGAAATCCAACCTACAACTATCAAGGCACAGGGTCTTTAATTAAAAAAAATACAGTGTAGGCTGGTTGCTTCCAACTGCCATGGAGAGCTTAAAGAATGACAAAAAGTGGAGAATGACAGGCTCAAATTCCTAAATTCTTAGCTCAGGCATGAACTGAAAATCAAAGACCTAAAAACGATCTCTAATCTCTTGCAGTCATAAGGCTGAGTAAGCCAAAAAAAAAAAACCCAAAAAAACAGTTTGACCCTTACGTTTATTAAATAACAATGTCAGCTGAATTCTCACTCTTGCAAGATATCTATTGATTAGGGCACCAACCTACAAAGAATGGAACTCCTAAAAACTAAAATGGGGATTTATGACAATTCAGAATACCCTGCCATCCCCATACCTCAGGAGCAT
>NW_007864845.1:0-608 GCF_000696425.1 Galeopterus variegatus
TTATCTAACAGTTTTGCTGTCCCCAGGAACTGGAGTGCAGGAACTGGGCCTTGAACTGCAGTATTGAGAATTGCTACTCGGAAAAACTGCCAGAGGATTAATTCACCTCAGTGTCTTATTACCCACAACACAGCATGGATTCATTAGCTCAGAGCCTAAAGTGAGCTAATCTGCCTAGAAAGTTGACGTGTGTTTTGTGTCTTCAGTGCAGAGTGGACTTCTGCTATTCCCATGTAGGTCTTGCAGTTAAAGCTTGATAGTTTCTGTTCTTTGTTCACAAAGACTTATTTTTCTTTTTGTCTATAAATTCTTCCACGTAATATAGCAGAGCTTTTTTGTATGAAAGATCTATAATCATGCTTCAGTATTAATCCGCTTTTCCCATGTCATAAGCAACCTAATAGACATGCAGGTGAGATGCTCATCAGTGCTCCTCAGTGACACTGATGGAAAGACATGGGGTATTTACATTACTTCTGTGGCTCTGCAGCTCATAAAGTAGACACAGTAGTCTACTGCAGGTAGTGGTCATTCTTTTTTTTGTGATCGGTAAGGGGATCGCAACCCTTGGCTTGGTGTCGCCCGCACCATGCTCAGCCAGTGAGTGC
>NW_007864846.1:0-608 GCF_000696425.1 Galeopterus variegatus
TGACAACACCAAGTCAAGGATTAAGATCCCCTTACCGGTCATCTTTAAAAAAAAAAAAATATATATATATATATATATATATTTATCAATTAGATATATTTGGTGCCTGACCCAATACCTGGGTCGTGTGGTTAAAGGTTCCCTTTTCTTGCTTCTTTTCTACCCTCATCTTTGAGAAGGTTTCTTTGCACTTTCTCCAGGAAAGCTTCTCTGTCACCTATGGCACCGATTTGCTCCAAGCTTGAAAATTTCCTTCGGTCAGTGAGTGATTAACTAAAGCTCACCTTGTACTGTCCACTGATGCTTCATTTGCTGGTCAGCTATTACTCTGGAATTTCATGAGAAGCCTTTAATTGGCAGTGTGAATTTGGACACATAACTTTCTTCTCTGAGTTTCAGTTTCTTCATGAACAGATAGAGGTTTGGAATGGAACCTGGTCCTCTGTCTAGAAACCACAGGATCTTCCAAGACCTCAGGTTGTCCCTGAGCACAGCCCATGCCCTGTCTCCCCTCAGCTATTGCTCACATAATCCACTCTTCCTCAAATGCCCTTCCCCACCTCCACATCCCAGGACCCATTTTATTTTATTTTATTATTTTAAAAAAA
>NW_007864847.1:0-608 GCF_000696425.1 Galeopterus variegatus
TGCTGACTCTGAGGAAGCCAGCTGCCATGATATGAGCTGTCCTGTGCAAGGGCTCCTGTGCATGGAAGTGGGGGTGGTCTCTGGCCAACGGCCTGGGAGGAACTGGATCTTACCAACAGCCACGTGAGTGAGATTGGGAATAGATCCTTCCTCAATAGAGCTTTCAGATGAGACCACAGCCCTGGCTGATATCTTGACAGTAACCTCATGAGGGACCTTGAGGCAGAGGCACCCAGCAAAGCCATGCAGAAACTATGAGATAATAAGTGTTTGTTGTTTTAAGCTGCTAAGTTTGGGAGTAACTTGTTACACAGAGTTTGATAACCACTAAATTAAGTAAAAAGTGCTGGGCTTGTTATGCATACAAAACAGCAAGACAACACCCCCAGTCCCAAATGCCAGTCTGGTGGAAGTATCTGAGCCTTTTCAATTCAAAAGCTTCCAGAGCTGCTTGAGCTTAAAGACCCAGTTTAATATGAAAGCCTAATCTCACCCCCAGTCCCAATCACTTAGTCAAAAATTGTTAAAGATCTGGCTGGGATGGTCTTGCGCTAAGAGTAGCAAGAAGTTTTGCATGTTATTCTTATTTTTTTTTTTTTTTTAAATCA
>NW_007864848.1:0-608 GCF_000696425.1 Galeopterus variegatus
AAGTCCTCAGCGTCAAGACAATTGTATTTAAATGGAGTGATTTGGGGCAAGTCAGTTGGCATCTCTAAGATCCAAGCTCCTCATTTAAATGGAAACATAACACCTTCTTCAAAGATTTTTTAGTATAGATAGAGATCATCTTTGAAAACATCTAATATTGCAATGCCTAGCACTTTGTTAACTATTACGATGACAGATACACTGGTACAGCATCATGATGACACAAGTCTTTTTTAAGGAACTGGCCCTGGCAAACATCTATAATCATAATCAAAATAATTAGTGAAGACCATCTATGTTTACCCATCTATCCCACCATTTAATGATCAGCATGTCCTTCCTGTCATTCAACCTAAGTTTCTCCACTGTGGCTGAACCCGCAGACCAATGGCCTGCAATGTGACAGTGGCTGTGGTCTGGAATCAGTACGTTGTCACAGAAAGAACCTGTGCTGTGGAGTCACACAGGCCTGTTTTACAACAGCTTGACACAAGGCATGCCCTTAAAATCTCTTGAGCCTCAACCTCCCCCTCTTTAAAATGGGAGTAATATTATCTACCTTAGAATCCTGTTTTGAGAATTATTTTGAGAACAATATATGCCATGCA
>NW_007864849.1:0-608 GCF_000696425.1 Galeopterus variegatus
TAAAATATAACGATATTTTATAGAAATAGAAACTCATGCAAGGAATTCGGATACAGCAGCAGAGACTGGCTGTCTGTCCCTTAAACCAGCCTCTCTTTCCTCCTCTGCTCACACCTGGACTACATCTCCTGGGCTGCACTTCAGCCAGTGGAATGGGGCCGGAAATTCAGAAGTCACTTCCAGGCCTGGCCCATGATAATCCCCCATGTGTTTCTCTGTTCTCTCTCCTTTTCCATCTGCCAGCTGGACACTGACACCCAAGGCAACCTTGGAGATCACATGTTGAAGATGGCAGCATCTTCGTCAATCCCACTGCCGGTGGACTTTATGTGAACACAAAATAAACTTCTATTCTGTGAAGCATAGGATATGTGTTCTCTGTTACAACAGCTAGTGTCATTTTAACTAAGACAGGGAGATAAAAATCCACATGGATGAGAAGGAATTTGGATCATAAATCAGGACATCTGAGTTCTAGTTTCTGCTTCAAACATGCCATGTGGCACTCTGGATAAGCCCCGATTTTTCTACCCTTTGAGTCTCAGTTTCCCCACTGGCAAAATGAGAGATTAAACTAAGTGATTTCTAAAGTCTAGCTCTAATGTTTA
>NW_007864850.1:0-608 GCF_000696425.1 Galeopterus variegatus
ACCCAGTTTGTAGTACTTTGTTATGGCAGCCCTAGCAAACTAATACACTACCATAACAAATTACCACAAATTTAGCAGCTTAAAACAACACATACTTATTACTTTACATTTCTGTGGGTTAGAGGTCTGGAGTGGATCTCACCAGCCTAAAATCAAGGTGTCAGCAGGGCGGCACTGCTCTCTGGAATCTCTAAGGGAGAATCTGTTTGCCTGCTCATTGAGGTCGTTGGTGGAATTCAGTCCCTGAATTGTGTTGTCGGACTAAGGTCCCCATTTCCTTGCTGAGGGCCATTCCCACCTTCTAGAAGCTGCCTGCATGCCTGGGCACATGGCTCCCTTCCTTCATCTTCAAAACCAGCAGAGACAAGTTGAGTCCTTCTCACGCCCGTTGTTTCTCCTGCCTCTTCTTCCCTTGTGGCTCTCTCTTGCTACTCTTCTGTCCTCCTCTTTCACTGTTAAGATCCCATGTGATTTCACTGGGCCCACTCAGATAGCCTGGAATAACGTTCCTATCTTAAACCTTAATTCCATCTGCAAAGTTCCTTTTGCCATGTAACATAACATATTCACAGGTTCCAGGTGTGGACGTCTTGGGGAGGGGACATTTT
>NW_007864851.1:0-608 GCF_000696425.1 Galeopterus variegatus
GAGGGGTACCAGAAGCCCTGTGGAAGAGGGGCCTCTGCATCATCTTGAAGAATGGGGGAGGGGGTACTTGTTCTTACTAGGAAGGAGTTGGCCATTTCTGCAGGCCCAGAAAGTTCAGGAGAGTCTTTCAAGTCAAAATCTTTAGAGGCATCAGGCCAGAAGAATCCATACCTGTGACATAGTCCCAGTCACTACATTTCATACACATCTCTTTTAAAGCACATCAGCTGGACTTAAAAAAATCCAAATACTGATATATTTTGATTTTGTTTTATCTATTTTGGTTTTTTTTTTTCTTTACCATGCTTCTTCTTTGCTTCCTTTATTTTCCTCCTTATCTTCTCTTGTGGTGAAGTTTTGTTTGCCCTATCTTTTTCCTATCCTTGTTCAGAAGTTACAACTCTTAGAAGTCACCCCTATAATTGTAAGCATGCTTATTTGACTAAAATCTAAACTTTCTCTCTCTACCTTCTTTCCAAACAAAATAAGATCTTCAGAAAGCTTTAATTGCAAATCACCCTCCCACCAAAACAAGACATTATTTTTATTTTTACTTTTTGCAGTCAGGGCTTATTCAAATTTACACAGATGTTTATTAAATTCTTTGC
>NW_007864852.1:0-608 GCF_000696425.1 Galeopterus variegatus
GAGATTGTGTGGGTCATGAAAAACCCACAGAGTTTTAGTGTATAGTTCTTTATTTTTTCATTTTCAAGATTTAATTTTTTTCACAAGAAAACTTTTCTGATTAAAGGTAGACTAATATGCTGAGTCAGATTTCAGGACTAATATAGCTGAGGTTGAGATCAAGTGGTGTTCAGACTTGTGTGAAGCACTCACAATAGACGGTGTATCCTGGCTTATGTAGGAAACAAAGATATCTCAGGCCTCATTTTTTCTAATCATATCAACTTCCTTCTAGTAAGCCTTATAATATATGTAGATTCTTTCCTGGTGATGCTATGCTAACCCTGCCCCTTCCTACAAAGAATAGCAAAAGAGAAAAGGTAAAAAAGGAATATTCTGGTTTTAGTTCAGGATGTATAATGAGAACTGACACAGTCACAGATTGATAGTGTTATTGATCTTCTCAATTAGGAGTAGTAAATATATCACTTTCAATAGACGAGATTCATGAGGTGCTGAGATCTTAACTTTATTTTAGTCTGTCAGGCCCCATCCTTTATTCTCATAATATGGTAGGGATTAGGGTTTTATTGGAATGTTTTGAATGTTCCAGTCTTCCTTTTTTTTTT
>NW_007864853.1:0-608 GCF_000696425.1 Galeopterus variegatus
AAGTCCTCAGCGTCAAGACAATTGTATTTAAATGGAGTGATTTGGGGCAAGTCAGTTGGCAGCTCTAAGATCCAAGCTCCTCATTTAAATGGAAACATAACACCTTCTTCAAAGAGTTTTTAGTATAGATAGAGATCATCTTTGAAAACATCTAATATTGCAATGCCTAGCACTTTGTTAACTATTACGATGACAGATACACTGGTACAGCAACATGATGACACAAGTCTTTTTTAAGGAACTGGCCCTGGCAAACATCTATAATCATAATCAAAATAATTAGTGAAGACCATCTATGTTTACCCATCTATCCCACCATTTAATGATCAGCATGTCCTTCCTGTCATTCAACCTAAGTTTCTCCACTGTGGCTGAACCCGCAGACCAATGGCCTGCAATGTGACAGTGGCTGTGGTCTGGAATCAGTACGTTGTCACAGAAAGAACCTGTGTTGTGGAGTCACACAGGCCTGTTTTACAACAGCTTGACACAAGGCATGCCCTTAAAATCTCTTGAGCCTCAACCTCCCCCTCTTTAAAATGGGAGGAATATTATCTACCTTAGAATCCTGTTTTGAGAATTATTTTGAGAACAATATATGCCATGCA
>NW_007864854.1:0-608 GCF_000696425.1 Galeopterus variegatus
GTGCTTTAGGCAGGATTTCCAAAGGGTTATAACTGGGACCTTTGCTGGGATTATACAGGTTCTACCTCATACAAGACAGTGCATAAAAGAAACAAAATCCAGTCATGTGTCTTTTTTGACCAAGTCATGGAACGAGATCCAAAGAATTGTGTCATTCTGCACAGGGAAACCTTTTTGTAATTGTTCTGTTCAGAGGGAGAACCTTTTAGAATAGATCTGGCATAGGAGCCACCATTGTTTAATTGCTTTATTGTATTAGGTCAGGCTGTCACAATAAAATACCATAGACCAGGTGGCTAAAGCAATAAAAATTTACTTCTGATTCTGGAGGCTGGAAGTCTGAACTCAAGGTGCCAGCATGGTCTATTTCTGGTGAGGACTCTTCTTCCTGGTGTATACACAATCACCTTCTCCTTGTGTTTTCTTATGGCAGGGAGAGAGAGTGTGAGTAATCCTGCTGATGTCTCTCACCAAGAAGGCCCCACCTTTATAACTTCATCTAAACCTAATTACCTCTCAAAGGTACCATCATCAAATACCATCACATTGGAGGCTCCAGCCTATCAATTTGGCAGGACACAATTCAATTCATGGCTTTCACCTTTTTT
>NW_007864855.1:0-608 GCF_000696425.1 Galeopterus variegatus
CACTTAGAACATCAGCTAAAGTCATCAAAAAATGTAATTTATTCTGCCTTTTCCTTCAAGGCATGCTCTGCTGCATTTCACAGGAAGAAATAGTTGTGGCAGATATAATTGGGCCTGTTAGTGACATCAAGTACACCATAGGATGAGCTCTTAAATGCATTCCAAAACCCATTGTGCATTGGTAACCACAGATTTTGCAACAACCTTTGAAAAGGTGAAAAGAGGCCTTTTTCCCTCAACAGCAAAATTTTTAGGATTGAATTCCATCTGTAAATCAGTCCAACCTACCCTGACCCTGCACTTTCCCAGGCAATAGGGATGTACCACAACATATACAGGGTTCATGCCCCAGTGATCCCTGTCCTGAGTCCCTTCTGTTTGGCCTGCTCCCTTTCTTCACCTGCTACCATCTGGTCCTGTACCTTGTTTTTTTTTTGTCATTGTTGTTGTTTTCTCCTAACTAATGGCCCACAAGTGTGTCTTCTTACTTGGTCTCTGTGCCCACCTTCTGCCTCTTGTGTTTCTTGCTTTTCCCTAGAACACTGACGGGTGGCGCTCTGTTCTGCTGACCTGACTCCACTGTGCACAGACATTTATAGTCCCAGACA
>NW_007864856.1:0-608 GCF_000696425.1 Galeopterus variegatus
TGAAATATGTACACATATATGAGTTACCTCACATACTTATTTTTTGGTTATGAGAACACTCACAATCCACTCTCTTAGAGATTTTCAAGTATACAGCACATCGTTATTAACTATTGTCACTGTGTTGTACAATAGATCTCAGGACCCATGGATTTCTAATAGTCATTCTAAATGTTCTTTAGAGACTAGGGCAGAGATAATCAGTTGTTAATTGATTGGCTAATTGACTGGATGAGAAAGAAAGGTCATGAACAATATTTCTGTGCTCAAGAGCGAAGCTAGAATACATATTCACCATGTTTGTTTGTTTGTTTTTTGTGAAATGTGTACAATATAATAGGGAGGTTGAAAGGGCTCTCCTGGTTATAACTGGTTCAGCTTTACATTGTATATGCTTCATAAGAAATTATATGAAAGTAGGCAATTCTTGATTTTGTTTGTGATGCTTGGAAGAAGACGTAGGTACAGTTAATCCATTGGTAGAAAGTTTGTCCATTCCCCAATTATGAGTACTCACTGGGTCCAAAGAATTGTGAGGGGCTGGGGATGAGTGTCTGAATATCCAATCAGTGAGGTCCTGAGTACATTGTTGGAAGAGAATTTGGGCT
>NW_007864857.1:0-608 GCF_000696425.1 Galeopterus variegatus
ATTGAGTGTTTTAGTATTGATTCCAGGTAGATGCAGTAGTGTAGTCTCTGTGTAGTACTTTGGCCAAATTCAGTGTTGGAGTTGCTTGAGAGTGTCTCTGTGGCCTAGTCCCTGGGGAACTTAGTATTTCCTTGCTGAGGTTGGTAACACTATGTTGGTTCATCAGGACATGGGCAATCTCTCAAATTTTGGGGGGGTAGCACCTTGGAGTCTTGTCACTCTTAGGTTATGGTGGGTGGTCTTGGGTGGGCCTGTTGGTACTGTAGCTAGCTCCCCCTGACCCCAATGGGTGCACTGGAGTATACTAGTGATCCTTGATTTGAATGGGTAACCCTGGGTGGGTTTTCTCTTTTTTCTTTCCTCATTCCCTGGGCTCCACTGGTGATTCTCCTTCTGTCTATGCCAATGAGTGCTCAGTGGGTCTCCTATGAGGTAGCAGTGGCTACTGGTGTGGCAGTGAGCCACCTTGTGGCAGCAGTTGCTGTAGGGTGGCTGTCACTGACCACTCCTTCAGCGCTGGAGTCTGTGGCAGTGGCAAGGAGTGTTGCTGATGGCGCGGCTGCCTGCTGTGCTGGTGCCCTCAGCAGTGGCAGGTCAGGCTCTCGGGG
>NW_007864858.1:0-608 GCF_000696425.1 Galeopterus variegatus
ATTTTTCTGCTGAAGTTTTCCATCTTGTCATGTAATTTCTTGAATGTATTAATTACATTTATGTTAAATCTGTGTGTCATAACTCTATATTTAGATCTCCTTTGGGTATGTTTATGTTATCTGGGGGGGGGTTGGTTATTTATTTTTATTTATTTTTTTGGTTTTTGCCTCTTAGTACACATATTAATGTTTGTTCAAATGACAGGGGTAATTCGAGACCCTGGATTTTATTAGCTTCCTGCAGAAAGGATTTACATTTGCAGGCAATTAAGATTTAAGCATTTCATCTTAATCCAATCAGAGATTGTAGTGATTCCAAGATGGACATCAGTCATTGTATCTTAGTGGGGTTACCAGTGGAAGGAGAGCCAGAAGTTTCCCCAGGATCTCTTCTCCTTGAGAGACCTAAATTCTGGTGTTGTCCTCTCAACCCAGTGACACTGGCAGACAGCTCTGCTTAAGACCTCTGATTCTCAGCTACTCCTTACTGCTCAGTTTCTCAGGCTTTGCTTTCAAATTGGCAAATGACTCCAAGGATAAAAAAGCAGCACAAAATGTCACATTTACCTTTCTGAGTTCCCTCTCCCCCCCCCCCCCCCCCCCCCCCC
>NW_007864859.1:0-608 GCF_000696425.1 Galeopterus variegatus
CTCAGAATGAAGTTTCATCCTCACTGAAGTTACCATATACATCTATGTAGTCATAACTTAGTAGGCGGGAACAGATTGTAGGTAGGTCTAAGTTTACCTACAGCTTTTGTTTCTAGAGTTTCCTGTTTTCATTGCTAAGGGTCCCAATTTAGGTAAAAGTGTTAATCCAAGATCGATGGCATGTAGGGGAGAAATAGTTACAAGAAGCTTGAATGTTCCCCTGGCCTCATTACCAATCCTGCCCCACACAGCTCTGATGACTTGATACAAGAAATTTCAATGTTTCCAAATTTGGAAAGAGGCAGGCTTGAGGATTACACTGACCCAATTCCTCTTCTGTTTGTTGGTAGAAATGTTAGTTTTGTGGAGATAGGTCAAATGGGTATATATAAAATTAAGTCTGCCTTTTTATGTAGAAGTAGGACTGTTTTATATATATATATATATATATGTATATATATATGTATATATATACATACATATATACGTATACATATATACGTATATATGTATATATATATGTATACGTATATATGTATATATATACGTATATATATAAATGTTATTTGTGGAGGTGCAGAAGAGCGGAGCCCTACAAATTGCAAGGG
>NW_007864860.1:0-608 GCF_000696425.1 Galeopterus variegatus
GTCTTCTAAAGTGTATTAGAGGTACAATTGAATTAGACAATTAGGAAAACCATGGTAGGGCCCCCCAAAAGCAGGGAGCTGTTTACTTAGAGCTTATTTATGCCAGGATACCCTAAATTGAAGGAAGAACAAAAAGAAAACCTTCAAGTTTCTTTCTAGATTGCATCATCCTAGTTTAGAAGGATAAAAAAAAAAAAAGGTGTAGGGTTGTTTTTGTCTAGTAATGGAGATTGTGTTTGTGACTAAAATCTCCCCTAGGGTTATATATTATACAGTATTATTTGGGAAATTTAGCTAATGCAATATAACAAGAAAACAGAATAATCAGTGTAAATATAGGAAAAAGAAAGATCAAATTATCTGTATTTTCAGATTATGTACTGAAACTCAAAGCAATTCTAATTTGAAAAATCATATATTTTTCATAATGAAAAAATTTAAAAACCTTCAAAACAGAATTAAATTTATTATGAAAGGCACAAGACGCATATTGCTTAATACTACAAAATCATAATGAAAACATAAAACAAGATCTGATTAAATTTAAACATGTTTTCCTGCATGGAAAATATTAATATTCAACAACATCTTCCTAATTTATATGTAAA
>NW_007864861.1:0-608 GCF_000696425.1 Galeopterus variegatus
CATGATGATTTCCATTCCTCTGGGTATATACCCAGAAGTGGGATTGCTGGATCATACGGAAATCTATCTGTATGTCTTCTTTTGAGAAATGTCTGTTCAGGTCTTTGCACAGTTTTTAGTCGGCTTATTTTAATTTTTGTTGTTGAGTTGATTTTCTCATAGTTTTGGATATTCTTTCCTTATAAAATGTATAGAAAAAATCTTTATTTTATTTTTTAGAAAAACTAGATATTCATATGGAGAAGAATACCAGATTCTTACCTCATGTTATATAAAAGTCAACTCAAATAAATTAAAGAATTACATGCATGTTTCAAAACTGAAAAAACTAGAAGAAAACACTGGTAAAGTTTCATAACATTGGTCTGGCCATTAATTTGGTGGTGGTGGGGCTATGATGTCAGAAGCACAGACAGTAAAAACAAAAATACACAAATAAAATGCTTCCAAAAAGCAAAAGAGATAATCAGTAGAATAAAATACAAGCTAACAAATGGGAGAAAATATTTTCAAACAATATATCTGTTAAGGGATAATATTCAGAATATAAAAAGAAGTCAAATAATTCAACATCAACAACAACAACAACAAAAGAAACCCAAGTAATT
>NW_007864862.1:0-608 GCF_000696425.1 Galeopterus variegatus
GTTAGGGGAAGACTGCGTGGACCAGGCCAGCATGGGAGGGCAATGAGATTATCGGCACAGTTGACATAAGTTAAGGAAAAACTACTCACTTATCCAGCAGCTTCTCCCTCGGTATGGGAACCTTGTCAAATATCAGAATCCCATTATCCACACCGTGCAGACCTGCAGAGAACAGAAATGATTCGCAGCTGCAAGGGGAGATACAGGCAGCATCAGAAATGTTGTCCCTGCTACTTCCCAGGCCTCTCTCCACTAAAGTGTAAAGGCTTTCATTTTACTTCTAGAAGTGTTGATGCTTTTTATTTGGGGTGGGGTAGGGGTGGGGATGTTTGTTTTCTTGATGAGCAGTGCCTCTTTCTTTGGCCCACCTCTCCCTGACCAGATGGAGAACCTGTGTAGTAGCCCTCATGCTCTGGGGCTCTGGTTGGGGATGTGGTGGGGGATGCATCCACCTCCTGGGCAGTGACCATGATTAAGAAAGGGAGAGTTCTAAGCAACCGAAAGAATGGAAAGCCGAAGACAGAGAAGGCAGGAAAGCCAACTTGCTCTCCCCAGGAATGTGAAGCCCCTCCCCCACCCACACCCCCTCAGCACACAGGGTGAACTGG
>NW_007864863.1:0-608 GCF_000696425.1 Galeopterus variegatus
GAAGTAGCTACATAACATGAGAAGAAAAGTACAGGTTTTGTACAAAAAAGTACAAGCTCTCAGAAAGACAGTCTATCAAAGCTGCATTTGGGACAACTTCCTATGCCTAATGGTGCAATGTTACTTTAACAAAGGAAAAAAAGCACTTTGTTCTTGTTATTTAAATGTATATTAGCTCCATTTCAAACTCTCTTTTATAATAATACTTAAGGCGTACTATTCAATCAAGTCACTTATGCCTCACACACTTTTCATAGCAGTTAGTGGAATTGAAAAATCCACTTTCTGTTCATTCTACCGTGGACAGGGACAGAACATTTCTCACATTATTAAGGCTGCTGTTTTACTGTCTAACCTCTGACGTATAGTTCTTAATCTGAAGCATTATTTCAGAATTTATAGGCCAATGCAACTTATTATTAACCTGCTTCGTATCTGGGGCAAACATCTATGTTTACTTATCAATCAAAAATGAATTTTAATTTTTTTCTTATTTTCATGAACCTCACCTTAAGCTACAGTAAAGTTGTGAGGCTAGAGAAAATACATAAAAATTCCTGGGTCTGGATTCCTGCCTGTATCTAAGGGCCTGCTTCTGATCAGGAAGA
>NW_007864864.1:0-608 GCF_000696425.1 Galeopterus variegatus
TGATACCCATGTAATAGTCATGGGTAACTTATGAGTGATTCTGTCATCTATGAGCCTTAATTTACTTTTAGTAAAATTAATTTGAATGTCTTCCCTGCTTCATGTACAGGTTTTTAAAAATGTTTGTAATTTTATGACACATTACACAATTAAAGTTATTAATTATTAATTCAATAAAGACCAGAAGGCCATTTCATTTAACTGAGAAATGTAATAAAGATATTCATTAAATACTTCCTAGTTCCAGGCAATATGCTGACAATAGTATTAATCTTCAAAACAACTTTAGCAGATAATTATTATAATATTAATTTTACATATGAAATTACAATTTTTAAGTGATCTTAAGTAATTTGCTCAGAGTGGAAAAATAAATGGAGATGGTGATACAAAATGCATGTATATCTTGCCCCAAATCCCCAACTCATTCTCCAGGCTCCTCTCAAGTCAAATGTGCTTGAATCCACTTCAGTCACTACAGTTCTCTGTGCTCAGTGACTTACTGAATTTCCCAAAGTTTCTGTTCCCACACCTTTTGGCCTTGTCTGAATCTAGGGCCATTGTGTTGTAAATTGCTTGTCAAATACTATGTTTAAATTGCTTTTCTT
>NW_007864865.1:0-608 GCF_000696425.1 Galeopterus variegatus
TCCTCCTGTAATCTATTGTACTTGCCTATTCTTATGCCAAAACTGTATTGATTTCATTACATTCATTTTATACTATGATCTGCCATATCGTAAGCCAAGTTTCCTCTCACTTTTTTTTTATTCAAAAAGATCTTGCCACTTTTTCCCCCATATAAACTTAACATCACTTTATCTAAATTTAAAAAACAAACAAACATCAGCTAAGGTGAAATCAATGAGGATACTAAAATTACATTATATGCATATAAAATTTTGGAAGAACTGACTTTTTTTTTAGAATATTATTTCCTTCTATTCAAAACAAATATGTCTTCCCTTTTGTTCAGACCTTGTTGCATGCCATTCAACAAAATTATATAGGTTTTTTTTTCCCCATTCGAAGCTGTGCCTTTTTTTGTTCAGCTTATTACTAAATGTATTATATAGTTTTAGGTGCTTTTGTGAATGAAATATTTTTTCCTATTTATCCTTCTAGGTACTTTTACTTGAATATACTTTAAAATTTTTATCTAACTATCTTAAATCATGATTAGTTTTACAAGTTTCGGGGGTTTTTAACTACACATTATAAGAAAGAGAATATTTTAACCTTTCTTTAGTTTCTTAAT
>NW_007864866.1:0-608 GCF_000696425.1 Galeopterus variegatus
TTTTTTTTTATATTGTGTTATTTTTCTGCATTTGTATTCCCACCACGCATAAAATTTTGAATTTGACATTATGTGTAAAAGTCAAGAAAAATGTTAATGATTATTGAACCAGCAGTCATATATATGGAATTTTAATGAGAGGAAATAATTCATATGTATGTAAAAAACTCACAGGTAAAATTTTCCATTGAACTGATATATCAATAAAATGGATACATACAGTCATTAAAATGCACAGTTATAAAGTTTATAAAACAGAATGGAAAATGCTTATGACCCAGTCTTTACTGAAACACACAGCACTGCATTGTGCTGCTATAAGATTCGTACAAGTACATCTGGTGGCTGCACAAGAATATACCTTGGAGAGGGATTCACAAACACCACCATCATTTGCTACTCCTGAGGAATTGCAGGTGAAAATTTTCCCTCATCTTAAAATAATTAAAAGTATTTTATTTTACATTAAGAAATAAAACCTGATGTTGGGGCACACAAAACACTTATTTCCAACTCTGGTGTCACCAAACTCGACTCCATTTATTTCAAATAAAATTCAAAATATTACTAATGACACACATTCATTTTAAAGTAAATGATCTGAAATA
>NW_007864867.1:0-608 GCF_000696425.1 Galeopterus variegatus
TTGGGCCTGTCTGTAATTGAACGTCTGAAGCCACCTGCCCAATTGGAATGCCTGCCAGTATCGCTTCAACAAACACCCAATGAGGTGCCTGCCACCATGGCGCTGCCCACCCAGCCCGGCCCAGGAAGCAGACGTGCAGTTGCCATGACAGAGTCCACCATCAAGGAAACACAATTTCCAAGAAGGGCTCCAAGAGGCCATCACCAAGAGTCAGGAGAAAGGCAGGAGGCATGGAAGCCACCTAGAGTGCTGCCCTACCTACCTGTACAAGGTACTGAAGCAGGCTCACATGACATAAGCATCTACTCTAAGGCCTTGGGCATCATGACCTCCTTAGTCAAGGACATCTCGAAGCCCATCACCAGTGAGGCCTCCCGCCTGGGGCACGACAACAAGCACTAGACCATCATGTCCAGACAGGTGTAGACAGCTGTGCAACAACTGCCACCCAAGGAGCTAGCCAATCATCCGTGTCTAAGGGCACCAAGGACGCCAGTTCCAAGTGAGGCACCCCCTACCGCCGGAACTGAGATATTCTTTTCAGAGTCACCTGATCTTTCAACAGAGGAATTGTAGCCAGCAGCTTAGTCCATGTGGCCACCACAGTG
>NW_007864868.1:0-608 GCF_000696425.1 Galeopterus variegatus
CCATGGAACAGCCCTTGTCCCAGGGCAGTGGCTGGCTCTGTGTGAGAAGGTGCAGTAGGCACGCGGAGTCTTGCAGCCCACAGAAGCCTGATTATGCCATCATGTTGTGTTCAGAATGGTTCACTCCTGTACCATGGGGAGACCTGGGTGGGTTATGGACCCCAGATTCATCCAGGTTTTGCAACTATTTCCCGCTTGGGACCCAGGCCCAGAGAGTCTTCTTGGTATACAGTTATGGAAGTGACCACTGTCACTGGAATTCTAGGCAAAACTCTGGTACCCAAAAGCTCTGGTTTCCTGCTTGTGGGGGTGGCATCCAGAGGGGCCAAATAAGTCATCAAGAGCTGGGGGTTGAAGATACGAAAACCCATAGGGTAGGCTGAGCATCCTGAGCCAGTTGGACACCCTCAGAACTGCACACAAACCTTCCTCCAAGATGAAAAGCTCACATTCATTAGAGCGTCCAACTAGCAGCTTGGCATTTTTCAATACTCATTCTATGGACAAGACATCGCCCCGGGGAATCCAAATGGAAAATAGGTCATTTCAGGCATGTGGCAATGACCAGCCAAGCCCTCCCAAGGCTGAGGACCACCACTGCCATCCCA
>NW_007864869.1:0-607 GCF_000696425.1 Galeopterus variegatus
CAGTGAGCGGGAACCGGTCTGTATGTGGGATCCGAACCCTCGGCGGGAGCACCACCGAGCTTCCCAAGCGGCGCACTGTAGCAGTGCGCCACCGGGCCAGCCCGACTCTATTCTTTTTCTTCTCCACTTAACTATTGAGCCTATCCAGCAAGGCTTTTAAATTTTTCTTTTATTATGTTTTTTAGTTTCATAATTTCCAGCATCTGTGCTACCATCAGCTGATTGTCCTTTGTCATTTAACTTGTGATTGTCTTGGTTCTTGGAATGAGTAGTGATTTTTGGTTTTGTCTGGACATTATGGTAATTATGCCAGAAAGTAGTGATTTTTGGTTTTGTCTAGACATTATGGTAATTATGCCGGAGACTTTGTGTCCTGTTTAAACTTTTCATTTTAGCAGGCAGTCACCCTGTTTAGATTTAGCATGCTGATCTTGACCTACTTTTGAGACTTGTGGTTCCAAAGGAAGTTTTACTTTTTGTGGTGTTATTTTAGTTTGGTTTCCGTGGTACTGCTGTAGCTCCCTCTGGTCTCTGCTAGTCTTGCCGAGGGGTGGGAAGAGGTTTTCTGAGGCTGCACCACTGGTTGTGGAGGAGGGTGTGTTGGGAT
>NW_007864870.1:0-607 GCF_000696425.1 Galeopterus variegatus
TGAATGAAAGTATTTCTTCATTCTTCTCCTTTCCAGAAAGGAGAAAAAATCTTTTGTCATTACTCTTTAGGAGTAAAATGTCCTTACCCAGAGGTAGTAGGAATAATTGTTTATGCTAAAAGTGCTAGAATTTCTTTCTGAGGGGTCCTGAAGCTCTTTATGAGCTTCAAGCAGCAAGCAATTTTCTGTGATTAAAAAAAAAATACTTTTTTTGTTAATAAAAGTGTAGAGAGAATTAATTGAAATAGAGATGGAGAAGGACAGTCAAGGATTTAGATGTCTGGACCCCAGAATGGGCCTACTGTCAACCTATAACTTCTAATGTGCTAGGGCAGGGGACAAGAAAAGGGATTGCTTTTGTGGGACACCATTTGCGTGACCAGGAATTATGATAAACTTAGCAATCACCCAAAGGAGTACTAGGGATGACTTCCCAGGGAAGGCTGGACACTTACATGGAAGAGACCACTGTCCTGTCTATGTCTGGAATCCTTGCATACACACACTCATATGTATGTACACATTGGGTCCTACTCTTGGTACCTCTTCTGCATTTCTCCAGGGGCCCACAGATGCCTTGAGGAGCAAGATGGATGCTCCTTCAACT
>NW_007864871.1:0-607 GCF_000696425.1 Galeopterus variegatus
TTGCTTCTATCTGCAGATGAGGAAACTGAGCCAGGAAGAGGAGTTGGCTGCTCTTCCTTGTGGTTCTGCAACTGTTAGGCATCATACCTGGGTTCTGCCACAGGTGGTCAAGCCTCAAGCTCAAGACCAGCATCCGAGCACTTCAGGCTTCTTGTTGCATGCTTAAAAGGGCGAGCAGGAAAGGAGAAAACAAAGCACAAGTAGAGTGCTCCGATAGGAGTGCACATTATGAACACGTCGGTATAAAGAGAGTAGACGGGCCGGCCCGGTGGCGCACTCGGTAGAGTGCAGCGCTTGGGAGCGCAGTAGCACTCCCGCCGAGGGTTCGGATCCCATATAGAGACCAGTCTGCTTACTGGTTGAGTGCGACACCAAGGGTTGCGATCCCGTTGCCAGTCCCGGTATGGGCGCAACACTGACGGTTGTGATCCTGTTACTGGTCACGAAAAAAGACAAAAAAGACAAAAAGGAAAAAAAAAAAGAGAGAGTAGACAACTAAGGTAGTCACGTAAGGGTTCTTTAAGGTCATCTGGTTGGTTAACTGAGTTGAAGATTGCCTGGTGGCTTTAACAGAAGTTCCTAGGGGCATTCATGTCTTTAGAAGAGG
>NW_007864872.1:0-607 GCF_000696425.1 Galeopterus variegatus
GAGGTATGGCTTGGCTGAGTTCTGAAGACAAAGTAGGATGTGGCTGGGAAAGATTCCTTAGGCAAAAGGCAGGGGAGAGGCAGTATTTGTATTCTGCAAGGACAGGGATGTCCTTGCATTTTGAGGCACCTTCTATTTTCAAAGCAATAAGAATCTGGCAGCCCCTCCTCTCTTCCCCACTCTGCTCTGGGTAAGTAGCATATCCTAACTTAAGCCTCAAAATGTTGACGATTTCGTCATGCACAGGAGTACAAATAACAGTTTCTGCTTAGCATTGTCCTCAACTTTTCATAAAATACAAATTTATTTATAGATTTGGGGGCCAGGGGAAAACTAAATATAATTAGTGAAATAGAAGGCTGTACACAGGTTTTTGGGTTGGACTGACTTGGGTTGGAATCCCAGATCTTCCACTTGCTGTGTGACCTTGGGCAAGTTACTTAACTTCTCTGAGCTTCTTAAGATGGAGATAATGGGTATCACGGCACATATCTTCAGAACTGTGAAGATGGGAACTAACCAATGGAAAACATCTAAAATGGTGCTTAGCACAAAGGAAGCACTCATCAAATAACTAGCCATTATTATCATCACTGGGGTTATCATT
>NW_007864873.1:0-607 GCF_000696425.1 Galeopterus variegatus
AAAAAAAAAAAAAAAAAAAAAAAAAAAAAAAAAGAAAGATGGAGCCTTGAAGAGGTGATTGGATTGTAGGACCATGCAATAGGGAATGGGTGGTCAGGGGAGTGGTTCTGAGGGTGTTAAAAGAGGAGAGTCTGCCTCTCTCTTTCTCTCCCTCTGCTCTCTCTGCTTCCACCATCTGCAATGTGAGACCTCTGGGTTGCTGTCGCCACCACCAGATGGACTTCGGACTTCCCAGACTCAGAAACTGTAAGCAAATGAATTTTGTTTTCTTTATAAATCATCCAGTTTCAAGTATTTTGCTATAAGCAACAGAAATGGACTAATACACCTAGTTTATTTACTGGGATTTCAGGTACAATGATTTTAAAAGTGGCACTGCTTATGTAAAAAATAAAGTCAAGCAAAATACTTAAGAAGCTTACTCAAAATGCAGATTATAGCCCCCTATCCCTAGAGAGTGAGGGGTTTGGGGTGGGGCGTTAGTCTGCATTTCTAGCCAGAGGATTGTGAGACACATGGGTGCTGATCACATTTTGCAAATTTCTGGCCTGGAAGGTGGTTTAAGGCTCATTTATTCCAAAGAAATCAGTTCTAAGTGTCTGAAGGT
>NW_007864874.1:0-607 GCF_000696425.1 Galeopterus variegatus
AGTCCTAAAATGGTTTTAGGCATATACCAAGTTCATGGATTGGAAGACTCAATATTGGAAAAGTAACAGTTGTCCCCAAATTGATCCATAGATTCAATGCAATTCAAATAAGACTTCCAGTAGCATTTGGGGGCAGATGACAGTATGATTTTAAAATTTACATAAAATAATTAAAAATAGCACTGATAATCTTGAAAAACAGAGTTTGATGACTCACAATACTAGCAAGAATTCTTATAAAGTTACCTGTATTACAACAATATTACAACAATGTAGTATTGGCACAAGCATAAACAAATAGACAATGGAACCAAGTAGAATCCAGAAACTGACAAAGACAGAGTCACCTGCTCTACTACAAGCATAAACAAATAGACAGTGGAACCAAGTAGCATCCAGAAACTGACAAAGACAGAGTCACCTGCTCTACAACACAGGTGATGTGTTGTCATGTCGCATGTCATGTGCAGGCTTGGGGATGATGATGGGCTTTTAAATAAATGGAGGTGGACTAATTTGATAGCAATATGGAAAAAAACAACAGCCTTGATCCTTACCTCATAGTATACTCAAAAACTAATTCCAGGTGAAGTTGAAATAGTGGTTG
>NW_007864875.1:0-607 GCF_000696425.1 Galeopterus variegatus
CAAATTTAAAATGTCTAGAATCCAACAAAAAATTACCAGCTTAGTAAAAAACAAAAAATATGACCAATAACAGAAGAAAAAAAATGATCAATAGAAATAACTAAAAATAACATACCTAATAAAAATAAATAAGCAAGGACATTAAAGAACCTATTATAAATCTTATAAATACTCAAAAAATGTAAAGAAAAATATAAACAAATTGATGAGAGAATAAAATATATAAAAATGACCTAGCTGGAACTTTTAGAACTAAAAAAAAAAGAAAAAGTATTGTCATCAGTGATAAAAAGAAATACACTATCAAGCCACAAAAAAACATGGAGGAACATTAAATGTATGTTGCTAAGTAAAAGAAACAAGTCTGAAAAGGCTACATACTGTTTGATTCCAACTTTATTACATTCTGGAAAAGGCAAAACTATAGAGACAGTAATAAGATCAGTGGTGGCCAGTGGTGGCCTAATAAATCTCCTCTCATATATTTATATACATAAGTCCTATTCTGTCTCTTTGGAGAACACTGACTAATACAGCAATGGAAATTGTTTCAAGTGCTAAAAGGAAAATCTGATCAACACAGAATTCTATACCCTATGAAAGTATC
>NW_007864876.1:0-607 GCF_000696425.1 Galeopterus variegatus
GTTCGCTCACTGGCTGAGCGTGGTGTTGACAACACCAAGCCAAGGGTTAAGATCCCCTTACAGGTCATCTTTTTTTTTTTAAAAAAAAAGAAAAGAACTTTGGGACTGTGGGGGCTCTGAAAACCTGTTATATTTTGAAATAGCTTTCTTTTTTCTAAGTAAAAGTAAAACCACACGGTTTTCATTTAACATACTTTTTCCTGAGCAGGGAACACAAAAATTATTTTTTCTCTTATGTCTTTAGACATAGACATAAGTGAAAGTGGGACTATAATAGAGTAATAGGGATGGTGTGTTAAGCTTTTGTTTGTAGAGGTCTATTCAAGTTACCTCAAGCAATGGGAGTTGACTGAAGAATGCATATGGCAGTAATAAAGGTGGGAAACTTTGTGCATCCAGGCCTCACAAGGACCCAAGAACGCCACACATTCAGGCTCCCAAATCATGACTGGGCCATTCAATTTCCAGCCCAGCAGAGGGTCCATAGTTCCCTCTTTTTGTGTTTGGCCATTATGTTGACCTTGGTATTCCCTGTCTCTGTCTCCCCTGCTCCTGCATCGACAACCATCTCCTCTCAACTCTCCCTTTCTCTGCTTCATTGCTTCTG
>NW_007864877.1:0-607 GCF_000696425.1 Galeopterus variegatus
AAAATGGGATAGTTTACAATCTTTTTTTATACTAGGATTTTGAAATGTGTATATTTCACACAGCACATCTGAATTACCACCGGCCACATTTTCAGCACTAGATAGCCACATGTGGCTAGTGGCTTTATATACAAAGGTAATTCAAAAAGTTTATGGAAAGGTTTGCATTATCTTTTTCTTTTATTGACAGCTGGCTGCTATGGGGGTCTGAACCCTTGCTCTTGGTGTCATCAGCACTGTGTCCTACCAACTGAGAAAACCAGCCAGCCCCCCATTTTATTTTTCCATCAACTTTTTGAAGTATCTTTGTACATTATCATGATTAATCTCCAGCTAGAGTCTTTTGAGATAAGCATTTTTGTCTACATCTTTCCAAGCTCACAAAAGTTAAATAACCTATTGGGGTCATTCTAGAATTTATTAATGAGGAGCCAGGATTATGACCTTGTTTTCTAATCTCCAAAGGTTATTTTATCCATATCTCAGTGCATATTATTTTGATTAGTTTAAGGGAGTTTTTAAAACACTAATTTTTCTGAGTCAAAGCCCTGCAGAATAACTGAGACACAGTTCCACTGGAATGTCAGCTGGTATGCAAGCCTGGGGT
>NW_007864878.1:0-607 GCF_000696425.1 Galeopterus variegatus
TACAAAGATTAGCTCTGGCCTATGCCCTCTGGAAAATTTCCTCATCTTTGGCAGGTTGTACCTTACTGTGATAATCACATTCTTATGAAGAATTCTGAACCTTAGTATTGGAGAGTGCCTGTTCCGGAGGCAGCTCTCCTCCTCCTTAGTTCCTTTTTTGTACACTCTTCCCTCGCCTAGAGATAATAGAAATTGGATAAGAAAATCCTATGGGCTCACTTATCACCTCAACACTAAAATCCTATGGGCTCACTTATCACCTCAACACTAAAAGTGCTGAGCTAGGCAGCCAAACATCTCTGGACTTTGAGCTGGAGGAAGTAATTTTTGTCATCCAACTGTTGCCTTTCAGTAGACTGGCCTTTCCTCAGCCTCAGCAAGACCTGAGAACTCTTTGAGGGGAAAATGGGAGAACAGAGGACAGTCGGTATCAGTTCTAGGCTGCATCTACTGTAATATTCACATACTGCAGCATAGTCCATTAGAAATCTGCAGCGGGGTTTGGAAACAAACCTTTACAAAACATATGTCAGTTTGTCTGTATGCACCTGCTACAGTTGGTTGTGCATACATCTACCTGAGGCATGGTACAGCAGTGGTGGCTGAT
>NW_007864879.1:0-607 GCF_000696425.1 Galeopterus variegatus
TTTGAGAATATAGCTGAAACTCTTTTATAGAAAACTCCAAGCACAGGAAAAAAAAAAAAAAAAATGAAGCACTGCCAGATAGGTTTGAGGGTAGGAAGAGGAATTTTAGTTGTTTATGTTAATATTGCAACAACTATCCCATGTTCAAGGCATATTTATTGCTCACATACCACCAAGGTAGATGATAATGGCAGATTCTTTAAAATCCACTTGTTATAAGATTGCTGTGAGAATAATGATCATGAAAGATAGTTGTGGAAATAGCTCTTCTCTTTTTAGGGGACAGCATGTACAATACCTGGTGGCAGACAATTTGACTGGTCAATATACAAAATATGAAAGCAGCCTTCATGTCTCCACACTCCAGTCCATTCTAAAGAGAGAATATCAGCTCTGGTCCAGAAGGAATGTGCTGCGGGAAGAGTCCTATTATTGTTTTCTAAGTGCCAGTTACTTTTTTTTTTAAGTTGATTATTTTTATTGGTTATGAATACTCATGACATACAAATCTGATTGTCACCCCTCATGCCCAAGAATTGCCAGTTATTTTGTTTCCTCTGTGGAGTTATGAGTCAGTTACACTTGCTCTTTTCTTTATTTTTTTCTT
>NW_007864880.1:0-607 GCF_000696425.1 Galeopterus variegatus
TGCTCATAGAATTAAAAACAAATGCCAACAATGTTTGCCTGGTTATAATCATAGAATATGTCTCCAAAGTAAATCTATATTAGCACAACTCAATGTGGTAATTAAGATAGAAAAAAGCAGTACTAAGCTGCATGTCCTATCAGGTTCCTTGGGGAGAAGAAATTCACTAACATGACTTGAAATGTGGCCAAGGGGTTTAGTTAACCTCCAATTAGCTGCAAAGTTCTGCTTTTTAAATGCATAACAAATACCAGTCTCCATATCCCTCAGCCCTTCATTATTTAAGTCCTAATTTCAGATGGTGCCGTCATTAGAGCATACATCCCAAAAGCTGCCTTTGACTTTTAATTACACTTTACAATCAGTGCTGTCAGGTGATAAGTTGGAAGGACAACAGTCTCTAGGGCATAACTTGGTGAACCTCAAGGGTCCAGCTCTTAACCAAAAGCAAACAACAGAACAAAGGCAAACATTCTAGGAACAATCTACCATGAATTGCAGGCCGAATTGTTGCCCCTGTTTAACCTTGCAGTTTACACCTGTCACGAAATCCATACAGTAAATTCAAGAGGCCAGGCAGATATGAACACAGGGGATGTCTTAAGAA
>NW_007864881.1:0-607 GCF_000696425.1 Galeopterus variegatus
AACAGCACTGTTAGAATAGTTAGGTTTTCATGGCAGATACAGATTCAATTTTGAATGGCATCGAATAGGGCAATGACCTAGTGCTGCTTCTTTTTTTAATCTTTATGATAGTAGGAAAATTAGAAGCATGTGCCTCTGCCATAGGAAATGGGAAGGCTAGCCTTTCTCCTTTGAACCAGTGGCTTTGTTAAATTGCCTTTGATTAGGAGAGGTCCTAAGGAACAATTGGATTTATAGTTCAGCTATTGCCAGAAGGAACATTAATTAATATTAATTATACCACAATTAAATCATAGAAGTAAGTAAGCATTCATCAAAAATTAAAAGGACAGCGTCAAAATTTAAAAGGACAGTTTTATACAATCTTTTCCAACCAGTTAAGTTGAATCGTTCTATTTAAGTTGCTTTTTCATGCTATTACTTATTTGTGGCATGCAATAGATGCCTTCTTCAGAAAAAAAAAGTACAGAGCAATAGAGAAGTACTCTTTGAGAAGGTGTAGACAGGTGGTAACATCAAGCCAAGTGACTTGTTGGGCTAAAGTCATGTTTTCCCAGGTAGTATGGATTAGACTTCTTAAGTCTCTCTGGGTACCAATATTGTACTC
>NW_007864882.1:0-607 GCF_000696425.1 Galeopterus variegatus
AATGCTTCAAGATGTAGAACTGGGTAAAGACTTCATTAATAAGAGTTCAAAAGCAAAAGCAATAAAAAAAAAATTAAATAAACTAATGGGATTATATCAAACTAAAAAGCTTCTACACAGCAAAGGAAACAATCAACAGAGTAAAAAGGCAACCTACAGAATTGGAGAAAATATTTGAAAACTATGCATCTGACCAGGTATAAATATACAGATTATATAAGCAACTCAATTTAAGAATTAAAAAAACAAATAATCCAATTAAAAAATGGGCAAAGGAGCTAAAGAGATATTTCTCCAAAGAAGACATACAAATGGCCAACAGAGATAGGAAAAAATACTCAACATCACTAATCAGAGAAATGCAAATCAAAACTACATTAAGATATCATCTCATCCTAGGTAGCCTAGGTATTATTAAAAAGATACAGAATAACAAATGTTGGCAAGGATGTTGAGAGTGGAGGACTCTTCTGCACTGTTGGTGGGACGGTAAATTAGTACAGACATTGTGGAAAACAGTATGGAGGTTTCTTAAACAACTATTCGTAGAACTCCCATATGATCCAGCAATCCCAGTATTGGGCATATACTCAAAGGAATGTAAATC
>NW_007864883.1:0-607 GCF_000696425.1 Galeopterus variegatus
ACTCTATATGTTGGGCATCTGTTCATGGCTTCTCAGCTGGATCTGTCACCTCCTTGAGGGCGGAGAAAATTTCCTATTAATCTCAAACCCTAGGACTTGGCAGAGTGAGTTCTTGGCATACAGTAAGTGTTGTAGAGAAAAAAAAGTTTGTGGTCTTGAGTAAAGAACAACTTTTCCAGAATGCAAAATGTTTGACACAAATTTCTTTCAGAGATTTATTCATTTCCATGACACATAATTATCTCTTAGGTTATGATTTTCCTTCAACACCTTGTCCTTAGCAATGCCATTTTTTGGCCCCTAAAGTCCCTTGAGATAAACTTGCCTTATATGACAGAAAAATAAAATGGTTGCCCAAACATTTCACATATGTCTGAGGATTCAGATTTCTCCCATCATTTATCCAGATGGTTTGAGGGAAAAAAAAAAAATTGAAATTCCTCCTTCCTTTTATTAAATAGGTTGGGTTTGTATTTCCTAAACATAGTTTACAGCAGATAACACTCTATGTTTAATCATATGAAGCACTTCCATTATACAAGTGTGTGTGTGTTATGTGTGTTTATTGCTCTGTACTCAGCAGAGCTAAACAGAATTATGAAATAAA
>NW_007864884.1:0-607 GCF_000696425.1 Galeopterus variegatus
GAAAGAAGAGCCATATGATCCTCTCAATAGGTGAAGGAAAATTCAACACTCACTCTGATTTTTAAAAAAAAAAACAATCAGTAAATGAATAGGAAAGAACTTCCTCAACTGATAAAGTACATCTATGAAAAAACTACAGCCGACATCGTACATAATGGTGAAAAGCTGAATGTTTTGTCCCTCAAGTCAGGAACAAGATCAGGATATTTGCCTCACTGCTTCAATGCGATATTTATTGGAGGCTTTATTTTCATTATAGCACGTATTGCTATTGATATATCTTGATTTTTATATTTGTTCATTTTTATCTCTTCTCCATGGGATCAGTGACTGTGTTTGTCTTGTTCTTCCTGTATCATTAGCTCCTAGAATAGCATCTGGCACAAGGTAGGTGCTCAATGAATATTTATTAAACGAATGAACTATTCAGTAATACTGTATAAGTAAGATACTCCCACAGGACAAAAACATTTCTGTCACTCAATTTTCCTCAATAAACAATTCTTTCACCAAAAGTTTTCTTGTCATTATATATCCCAAAAGGTAGTTATCTCCAAGGGAAATTTTTGTAAAAATTTTTATTTCCATATATGAATTTCTTCTTCAA
>NW_007864885.1:0-607 GCF_000696425.1 Galeopterus variegatus
AAAAAAAAAAAAGATGAAATAGATTCTAAAACATATGGATGTTGAAGAAATTCAGTATTTAACTTTATTTTAAGAGTTAACATGGCAGGCTATATTTTGTTACTATTTAAAAAATTATTTATCAATGCATTTTCAGATTACATGGTAAATGAAAGACATTTTTTTTTTTTCCTTTTTTGTCTTTTTTCGTGACCGGCAACGGATCGCAACCCTCAGTGTTGCCCCCGTACCGGACCGGGGACCGGCAACGGGATCACAACCCTCGGTGTCGCGCCCGCACCTCGCTCAGCCGGTGAGCTGCCGGTCTGCATGTGGGATCCGAACCCTCGGTGGGAGCGCCGCCGCGCTCCCAAGCGGCACACTGTAGCAGTGCGTCACCGGGCCGGCCCAGGAAAGACATTTTTAAAAAAACTCATTCCCAGATTATCTGTGTCTACCACATAAAAGAGGAAACATAGGAATCATTTTACTTCATTTTTGTGGTGGTTTTAATTATAGTTCATCTATTTTCTAAAGAAAAAAAGTAAAGGCCATATCTAAAACCATTTTTTTTTTGTATTTAAAGTATTTAAAGCTCATTAAGATAAGATATTTGAAATATTTGAAG
>NW_007864886.1:0-607 GCF_000696425.1 Galeopterus variegatus
ATTTGTCAATTTAGAAAATTTTAAGAGAAATAGAACTGAGGAAGTAATAATTAAGAGGAAAAAGTAGAGAGAAGGATAAAAGGTGAACCCAGTTATGTAGACTATCAGCCCCATGCAGTGGCATTACTGTGTTTCATTACTTCATTACTGAGTTTTTCTGTGTTTCCTAATAGCCAAAATGATCATTTAAAAAGTAATCTTTTTAATTGGTAAAAAGAGCAGCCTTTGGAAAACTGCACTGTGATTTTAAACAATGAAAATTGATGTTTTATAGATGAAAATATATCATTGACATTTTAATAAACTTTTACCAGTTTATGATTTAGTATGTACCCGTACATATTCTAGAACTGTTCGGGTGTTTTAAATCACATTTTTTATGCGTATTTGTATGTTTTGTTTAGGCATTTACCACAGATTTCAGGGTACATTGGGCTCAACATCCTTTAAGGCCAGAATTTGCAGAAAGTACCTACTTCTTATATAAAGTAAGACAATTTATTTCTCTCTGCTTTTTAGCCCTCATTGTCTGTTGAATCTTTTTTTTATAATAGTAATTGGGTTTTCAGAGTCCTTGTTTAATGTTATAATGGTTGGAAATATCACG
>NW_007864887.1:0-607 GCF_000696425.1 Galeopterus variegatus
ACTACTTAGGATTTCAAATATCTGGATGCTGGAAATGAATCAGATCCTTCTAAATGGCTTCTAAGTGGTTAGGGCATATTTAAGTATCTCAGTAACTAGCAAGTCAATAAGGACTTGAAGCAGCTGATAGTAGTGCCTTATATGAATTATAACTGGTCTCCATGACAATCCAATAAGATGGCATTATGATTATACCCATTTTGCAGCTGAGGAAACTAAACTGACAGGGGGAGAAAGTTGCCCAAGGTTGCTCAACCTGCAGGTGGGTGGGTGAGGTTCAATCGCAGGCCTACGCCCCCTGCACTGCCCTGTGCTGGCAAACACAACCAGGTGGCCGATCTTAACCTGAGGCTCTTGTTCTCAAAAGTGAGTGTCATAGACTTCAGGGAGATCTGGAAGCTGTGTGCAAGCTTATGTAAATATGAATGATTTCTCCCTGGCAGCAGCTCCATTGCTTTTATGAGATTTCTGAAAGGGCTAATTCCGAAGGGTGATCAATGGGTTGTCTCAGACTGGGTTCCTTAGCATATGCAGTTGATTAAGGTGGGGGGCTCCCCGGAGAGACCGGCAGGGAAGAGGAGGCCAGCAGAAGGAAGGGAAGACATCT
>NW_007864888.1:0-607 GCF_000696425.1 Galeopterus variegatus
TTAGTTTTGTGGCTATGGGACATTAATTTTGTCCTTTCTGGTACTTAGATTTTGCTCTGAAAACTGAGGGCAAACAACCCTTAATTTGGGTGGTTGTTTTAATGAATAAATAAGATGATATATGTGAAAAGACACACCAAGTGACCAAAATACAATGAGGACACCCAGTTGTTATTAATTGTCCTTTTCTTACTTATTATAACTTTTTATAGTTCTGCATGTGGGTTGATTAAAACAATAGGTATTGCAGATATTTGATAATTCAGAATAGTAATATATGACTGTAAAGTTTGGTAATAAAGAATGTGATAATTTATAGGTAAAGTGTCACAGGAGGTCTTGTTTGTTAGGGAAGTTTTTAGCTTGAGTTATAACACAGCTACAGGAATTGCCTTAAGCTCACAGAAGTGTTGAAGTAAAATATCAAGTTTGTATAGTCAATGCCTGACATTTTAAAGCTGAGAAAATGGAAACGCAAAACATTAAATTGAACTTAACCAAGGAGATTGTGCTACAGCATTGCAAATATGACATGCTTGCTGAAGAAATGCCTTACAAATAATTGGTAAATAACTTTGACTTTACAAAGAGAGCGTTAAGAATTCTT
>NW_007864889.1:0-607 GCF_000696425.1 Galeopterus variegatus
GGCTTTTTGGGGGAGATTCTAGAACATTAGCAATGCTTAATAATTTAAGTGCAGAAGTTGCATGAACTGTAAATGCAACCAATTAGTTGAATTTAATTTTTCTCATGAGGAATGTTGTGATGCTGCAACCATGGTGAATCTGTTTGCCTTACAGCTCTTGCGTAAAAAGTCTGTTTTACTGATAAATGCTTTTGCTTTTATATAGGCAGAGAAGGATTTCTTCTGCAGCAAACTCTGCATTTAAATTATCCATTGAACACTACAGAATGACTGTTTCATTGTCTAAAATATATAATTGAGTTTTATCACATTAAGGGTGAGTTTATTTTCTGCCTGATGCTCAATCCCAGTGATAAAAATAGTACAAAGAATAAGATGTGTTGAAATATAACACTTTATTTTTCTGCTCTTGAAAAGCATGCTGCAAAATCATCCCATCAGGCCTCCAAGATTTACACAGTAAAGAGCTATTATTCTATTATCAATTAAAGGAGAAATCAAGCCCCAAGTTAGATAGTGAAGGTTTCCAGAAACTACCAAGGTCACACAACCTGTATCTATTAAAGAATATATAAAAATTAGGGAAGAGATACCTGAGGTCAAGAAC
>NW_007864890.1:0-607 GCF_000696425.1 Galeopterus variegatus
TGCCACATCACAGGCGCTTTAAGGAAGAGATGAGAGCACTCATGTGTGACAAATGGAAGGGCGCAAACATTAGGAAACTGATTTATCCTCTACATCTGAAATCTGTTCTGGTGGCTAAAAAGGAGTGCCAATTTTTTTACTGGCACTATTCCAGTGTAGTAACCAATCTTGTAATCTGTGCTTAGACATATGTATTTTGAATTAATATATAAAATAAAAATTTTGACCACAATACTTTTAATTTTTAAAATTCATTCTCATGCAAAAAATATATATACGTATATATATATTGCCTGTCACCATCAAAAGAAACACTGATTTCAGAGCAGAGAGCTACTAAAACTGTGGACTATCATTTCTTGAGTTCCCCCACGAGGAGAAATAAAATACATCAAATGTTATGGTGCTCATGGTTCTTAACTTTCATTTCCTACTTTGTTAGTTGCCTGTAAAGTTAGCATTTTGGCCTTACCCAAGTGGGAGATGCAAGATTGTCAAAAGAAGGTCCTTTGTACATTTTTATACGTAGTGTGCACTCACACACAGGAGCATCAGACCTGTATGTGTGTCCACACAGCCTCGGGCCTTGCAGAGGACAGCAGCACGG
>NW_007864891.1:0-607 GCF_000696425.1 Galeopterus variegatus
AAAAAAAAAAAAAAAAAAAAAAAAAAAAAAACCAAACAAATAAAACACCCTTTCTCCTTGTCAAAACTCCCAGATGTGCACCAAGTGATCAGTGTTTCCATTAAATGTTTAAAAGATGGAATCCAGATGTTTTTCTCAGCTCTGCGCTCTTTGACCCCTGATGCATTTACTTGCTCTTGGAGCTTTTGGTCACATGATTCTCTGAACTTTATGCTCTACCTAAATAGCTCTGAAATTTACTCCATGATAATGGAGCATAGAGTTGTTTGGGTTGGGGATCAATTTCATGTCCATGAAGTGTTGTTGAAACTTTTAAGTTTTGTTTTTTCTTTCAGTTCTTTTCAAAAGAATGTCTGTGTTTAAATCATGTTATCATTATTCTATCTGGAATTTTAAGTGCTAAACATTTTAAGTGCCAAATGTTTGACCCACTTTGGCAACCAAGGGTTGAAACGGATAAAGGTACTAATAGAATATAAATTATCTTTCTTAGTATTGCAAATAGAGCACTAATAGTCACCACTGTGATGAGGTGAACAAAATGTTCTAAGAAATAATTGCTTTAAAACATATTTTTTGGCTTTCAATAACCAATCAAAAAACCATC
>NW_007864892.1:0-607 GCF_000696425.1 Galeopterus variegatus
AATGAACACATCATCTTTACCTTAAACCTCAGTTGACCATTACAATCTCTCTAGTTAAATACTGATATTTCAAATGCTCGATTCATCTCCTGCCTTTATTTATACCCTTTTAACCCAAGATGTCTGTTATTTTGGAAGAAAATAAAAAAGTTTTTAAAAACCTAGTAATTCCGGTTTTCAAAGCCGAATCGCATCTCTCTACAATGTCTGTAGACCATAAAGCTTTGAGATAAAAAAGAGAGAGAGGATACTTGAGGACCTGGAAACTGTTTACATACACTAAATAGCTGAAAGAATCATGTGTTGAGCCAACAGAGAGGAAACAAAGAGAGACTGTGTCTGAATTTATGTATTTGAAAGAAGAAGTATGAGAAGCAGAATGCATCCATGTTGTATTAAAAGAGAAACTCATATAAATGAACAGTAAGTATTAAGATGGATTTGTTTGTCTAAAAAAAAAGAAATGTGAAATTTCTATTTAAAATACAAATTCCAGGTAAAGAAAATTTAATAAGTAAAGTGATAAATGGTGTCTTCTTATTTATCATTTCAATGTTAAAAAAGAAAATGAATTCCTTTCTTCAGGAAGTAAATTTCCATCATCTCC
>NW_007864893.1:0-607 GCF_000696425.1 Galeopterus variegatus
AACAAACTGTGACCTAGTTTCTTATTTTATGAAAGACTTCTGACTTTACTCATCTGTTAAACGAATTAACCAACTACATTTTCCCATAGTCTGAATGGCAATGCCATTTCAAGCATTTTTAAAATATATTCAAAACTGAGTCAATCTTTATAGGCAGAAGGAAAGAGGAACAAAAAAATGAAGCCCTTTTTTTCCTACAGAAAAATGCCAAATAAGATGCATGCTAATATGTATCTACAAAAAATTTGCTGTTACTATTCTAGAACGAACATTTAAAAAAATTTGTTCCCTCAAAGCAAACATGGTAGGCAGATACGAGGGTACTTCAAAAAGTTCATGGAAAAATTGAATTCAAAGATAATATGAATCTTTCCATGAACTTTTTGAAGTTCCCTCCTATATGGCAACACTACTATTTCTCAAAATGCATTTGAATTTTATTTAGAACTTTCCAATATCCAAGCCACACAAAAAAACTGGTCTCAGTCAATTATTACCCATTTTACTGGGATCAAAAATGGCATTTCTGGGTCTGAACACCTACCTTATTCATCCTCCACTTAGCTATAAATTAATTTTGATAGTTTAAAAAAATGAAATCCTTCAG
>NW_007864894.1:0-607 GCF_000696425.1 Galeopterus variegatus
TCAGGGAGCTGGTGGTGGTTGTGTGTGGAGGGTGGGGGTCTGGGAACAAATGACATCTGTAATCCAGAATTCTCTTTAGCAGTTGCATTCTTCTTGTCTCAAACCCATCTCTCAGTGGCAGTGTGCTCTTCACAAAGCTCCCATGGCCTTTACTACCATGGTGTGGTGGGAGAAGCTCCGTCTTTAGAGTCAGACAGACTTGGGTTTCAACCCCACCTGTGTTAGATGGAGGACTTAGTATTAGCTGGGAGGCCTTGGGACAAATCATTGCAACTTTCTGACCCGTTTCCTCACCTGTGAAATATGGATAACACACATTTATTGAGATGTTATTAGAGAGAACTAGTGATAAAGAAGCCTAGTACATTCTAGGGGTACAATGAGTAAGTAGTTCAACTCCAAAGAGCTGAGTTTGGATCTCAACTCCCCAACTCATTTGGCCAGTCGCTCCCTGTAAAGCGACACAACTATGCCAGTTGTTACATTGAGGCAATAGCTATGCTAACTGTAAGGTTAGGCATTTCATAACTAAAGCCAAAACATTCTATTATTTTAGTTATATTAAGTTTACATTTGCATTGTCAGGGTTAGGGCTCAGACCCTTCAA
>NW_007864895.1:0-607 GCF_000696425.1 Galeopterus variegatus
TGGAATGTCTTCAAAGAACTAACTTTTGACTGTTGATTTTCTTTGTTGTATATTTTCCTTTTCATTAATGTCCCCTCTTAACTATTTCTTTTCTGCTGTTATTTGGGTTTAATTTGTTGTATTTTTAAAAACTGCTTGAGATGGAGACTAGTAAGCTATGCATTTAAAACCCTTTCTTTATATTGGTGATAAGTTATATCATACCATTCACCTTTTTTCTCATTGTTATTTGTATGACCAAAACATGTGTTTTTAAATAAGGGTCCCCTAGGGATACAGCTTTTAATATGAAAGTCTTAACTTTGTAGAGGGCAGCTTCTCTAGTAAAGATCTGTGGCCATAATTATAATTGATAATATAACAATTCAAAATGCACACGCTTCTAGAATACATTGAGGTTTCTCTCTGGCATCTCTTACGTTTCAGAAATGTCCTACCTCCTCTGCTCCTGTGATTCTCCTGGTTGTCTGCAATGTTTCTTTCTAAATTGCACTTTAGCAGAATCGTCCTCCAGGCAGCATCAATAGATTTTTAAGAGCAGAAAATAGAGGGGCAAATGAACTACTAAGTATAGCTACATTCCCGGGTCAATTAAATCCAACTTGAC
>NW_007864896.1:0-607 GCF_000696425.1 Galeopterus variegatus
ATGCTGTAGAGACCTTTGTTACTCAAGATCATGGGAACAAGACTTCCTATTAAAATGAGACTCTGAAACTCTTAATTGTTCCTTATTTATGCCTCCCTCATTCACTTGAAAGGATGATGCTGTAGTTAAAATTTCCAAATAAGTGTCTTCTGTGGGTAACTTGCAGATTGTCACTCCCTGCTTCAACCTAGTCATAGGATGCCAGATGACCTACTAACTGAATAGGAGTCTTGCAGTTGCTGACACTTCTTGCTGCACTTGGATAAATACATCAAGCATTATAGAGACTCAGTTACAAAAGATAAATGAGCACACTACTCAGCTAAAATGGGTAGACTCCTACTCCGACTTGTCCTTTGATCTGTTTGATTTTAATTGGTTTGGTTCATGGTGGCCCTGGCTAAGGTTGTTCTCTAAATTCTTGGTATTATTCCAAGAATAATAACAGTAACCTCCCAGGTGGGCAGTATTCTCTCAAAAGCTTTAAATGTTTTTGTGCAGCCATCCTATGAATGTCAAATGGTCTCTTGCCAAGTGGTCACAGGACTGAAAAGCAAAGAAATGCATGATAATGAGGACACCTTAACCTGTGAATGACATGCTGAGA
>NW_007864897.1:0-607 GCF_000696425.1 Galeopterus variegatus
AGCAACATGGATTACATAACTCTCTACCCTTTAAGACTGCTGAGGTTGTACAGTGGCTGGGCAAGTCACTGCCAGCAAATGGTCTTCCACCACTAGAACTGAATTTCATAATGAATCGCAAAGGTAATCCCCTTGACTAGAACACCAGGACTTGTATCTTACACTTTCAAAAGGGAAGGTGTCATGTAGAAAGGGTCTGAAATTAAGGGGAAAATGATGAGGAGGAGGATAGAAATAGCAGTTAATCCTCAGTGAGTGTCAGACACTCATTTAAAGACTTCAAATAAAAAACCCAATCCCTCTGAGGTACACATTTTTATTATCTTCGTTCTACAAAATCAAGTTTTATTTTAATTTTACAGTTAGGTGAAGTGTGTTGGGAAAATACAAGAAAATGGTCAGGGCCCCTCAGATGTTCAGAATCTTGCCAAGCATTTGATGTAAATATGCACATGCACCCAAGTTTTTCTTGGTTATTGTGTAATGTAATTGTGTATGTGCACCCAGGTGTCCTGGGTTATGACTTAAGTATAAAGGATGAGTAGTTCTGATCCACAGCACCCCCTACCCCTGGGATGCCCCCAGGAGGGCCATGGGGAGGCCACTA
>NW_007864898.1:0-607 GCF_000696425.1 Galeopterus variegatus
AAGGGGAGAATGACAGTATTCAGCTATATCAAAATTAAGGATTTCTTTTTTTTTTTTTTTTTTGTCTTTTTCCGAGATCAGCCGCACGGCGCTCAGCCAGTGAGTGCACCGGCCATTCCTATATAGGATCCGAACCCGCGGCGCCACGGGTTCGGCCCCAAAATTAAGGATTCCATTTCAATTAAGGATATTGTACTTTATTGACAGTTCTTACTAGGCCCCAGGCACTATTCCATGTGCTTCAGAAGCGTTAACCCATTTAATCCCACAGCTCTACAAGGTTAGTACTGTTCTCATCCTTATTTTATAGATGGGTAAGTAGATTCAAGCCCAAGCAGTCTGGGCAAAATCCAGGCTCTAAGCCAGGGGGCGACAAATACTTGCTTCTTTCCGTAAATGACCAGAGAGGAACTATTTTGGGTCACATAGTTTAAGAATCCAAAATGCACTTCAGTGGCATAAAGATTAAGCTAAAAACACCTGAACAAGCAGCATCCACCTGGTAAAGAAAACCCAAAAACAAAAAAAAAACAACAAAACCCTCATCTAAGGGGCCGGCCCGTGGCTCACTTGGGAGAGCGTGGTGCTGACAACACCAAGTCAAGGG
>NW_007864899.1:0-607 GCF_000696425.1 Galeopterus variegatus
GTTGGTGACGGGCCATAATAATCATATACAGTGTATATTGACAAAATAAAAAAAATAAAAATGATGAAGCCAAGAAAGAAGTACAGGAAATCCCCAGGATGATTAAGATACAATCTCAAGACACAGCTGTGTGTGTATGTGGCATAAAGAGAAATTCAAAAATCCCAAAGAAACAAACTAAAGACAAGTGAATATATCAAATATTTATATGACACTATATATTTTATTTATCCACTTACTATATGCTTCATACTCACCCACCCCAATCTAAAATAAAAACTCTATGAAGACAGGATTTTTGCCATTTTGTTCCTCAATTTTAAAAAAAAAAAAAAAAAGAAAAGTGAACAGATACGATGTTGATGGGGGGGAGGAGGTAGAGGGAGGGGGGAGAGAGGAATCGGTAAAGGAACACGAAAATCAACTACATTGTATATTGATAAAGTAAAATAAAATAATAAAATAAAAATAAAAATAAAATTAATTTCATCTGTTTTTTTTGTGCTTATTTAAGATGATTCCTAGAAAATTTACCATTCTTACATGGCTCACATTATATTTACATTGGACAGTACTGGTAGTACATGAAGGACCTTTTAAGTCTGGA
>NW_007864900.1:0-607 GCF_000696425.1 Galeopterus variegatus
TCCATTTATGTCTGTTGTCACTGCACTCACATCAACTAACTTTTGATTACTAATAGATGTCGTGGCTCTCTTGATTTTGAGGTAGGATATGCCCTCAGAATCAGTATGACATCCCGCCCACTTAAAGCACATACCCTCCTCTGTACATAAGGGAACCAGAATGATTGTAAACAAACATTATTTATCAGTCTACTATGAATCTGCCACTGAGAGTCTCATTGTCTTTGGGTGAATTGCTTTCTGACATCAAAGAATGAGGACTTGACCTTGGTCTTTGGGAATGCACCCTGTGGTGTTCATGGCAGCCAGCTGTCAGGTGTCCCTCTTGTCACCTGTGGGCTACACAATAGACTTCAAAACATTTATGAGTCCCCAAATGTCGATTCAAACCCTCTTTTTCTGCATGTGACAGTAGAATGTAATATTTAAGACACAGAGTAAACTTTGGTGTGATATTGACCATCTCCCCGTTTTGGTTTCCTTGTAAGAAAAATGTCAATAATAATAGTACTCACTTCGTAGGATAATTTGGAGATAGTCAAGAGAGTGGATGTGACACACAGAACAGATCTTGAAGTAAGCAATCAATGTTAGTTATAATCATTAT
>NW_007864901.1:0-607 GCF_000696425.1 Galeopterus variegatus
AATGGAATCAGAATGCTCAAGAGATATCTTCACTTCTGTGCTTCTAGCAGCACTCTTCACAATAGCCAAGACTTAGAATCAACGTCAATGTCCATCAACAAATATACGTGTTGGCCACGTGTATGTCTTCTTTTGAGAAATGTCTATTCAAGTCTTTTGCCAGTTTTTTAATTGGGTTATTTGCTCCTTTGTTGTTGAGTTTTTTGAGTTCCTCTAATGAACGGATAAAGAAAATGTGGCATATTTACACAATAGAATACATCTCAGCTATAAAAAAGTATAAAATCCTTTCATTTGTAGCAATGTGGATGAATCTGGAGAACATTATGTTAGTGAGGGAAGCCAGGCAAAGAAACACAAATACTGCATGATCATGCTCATATGTGGAAGCTAAAAAACTCTTCTCCAGTGATTAACAAAGGCAAGAAAGGTAGAGAAGAAGACAATTGGGGAAAGGGTGGTAGACTGGTACCAATTTACAGAGGTACGGTTAGATAGGAAGAATAAATTCTGGTGTCCTAGGGTGACAATATCTAATTATATTGTATTGTATATTTCAAGATAGCCAGAAAAAAAGGATATTGAATGTTATAATCACAAAGAAGTG
>NW_007864901.1:5784-6086 GCF_000696425.1 Galeopterus variegatus
TTAAACAAAAGACTTGACAGTCTCGGGGTTCTCATGCAGAATGGATGACACAGACACTGATCTGGGAGAGAAATAACAGTGGAGTTAAAACTTGACGAGACAAAAAATCTCAGTGGATGTTGCTTGTGTGAAAACACAAGTGAAAGAGCAAAGCTATCAGACTTCAAAACCCACCCTCTGTGTAGCAATACAATGACATATTACTAAACATCCACTAGTATGGCTATTATTAAAAAAACAAAAACAGCAAATAACAAGTGTTGACAAGAATGTGGAGGCATTGGAACTCTTGTGCATTGCTT
>NW_007864902.1:0-607 GCF_000696425.1 Galeopterus variegatus
ATTGATTTTCAGGCAAAAAATTAATCTCTTTCATGCCTTTATTGAAGAGGACTGGCAATCAACAGCAGAAACAATACCAACACTATAGACATTTCAACTGGTTCAGTTTGCACAATTCTGACCAAAATTATACTCTAGCAAACTTTCTGCTAGGTGGGTATCAAAACTGTTACATCCAGATCAGCTTCAGACAAGAGCACAGCTTTTAACAGAAATTTTAAACAAGAGGGATCAAGATCTTGAAGCATTCTTCAAAGAATTGTAACAGGAGATGAAACACATTTGCCTGTACAATCGTGAAAACAAAGCACAATCAAAGCCATGGCTACCAAGAGGTGGAAGTGATCCAGTCAAAGCAAAAATGGACCAGTCAAGAGCAAATGTCATGGCTACAGTCTTTTGGGATGCACAAGGCATTTTGCTTGTTGAACTTTCTAAAGGGCCAAAGAATGATAACATCTGCTTATTATGAGAGTGTTTGAAAAAAGCCAGATATTTAGCAGAAAATGTCCAGGAAAGCTTCACCAGAGAGTCCTTCTTCACCGAGACAATGTTCCTGCTCATTCCTCTCATCAAACAAGGGCAATTTTGTGACAGTTTCGATAGG
>NW_007864903.1:0-607 GCF_000696425.1 Galeopterus variegatus
CTGACAGCGCTTCCCAGCCAGACACCGGGACCTGGCGTCAGGTGCTGACTCTGCTCCTTACCAGCTGGGTGACCCTGGACAGGTTCCTAATCTCTCTGTGCCTCAGTTTCCTCACATGTGAAATAGGGAATTTGCAAGAGTGTCATGAGGATTAAATAACCTCACACCCGTGGTGCATTCAGAAGAGGGCCAGGGACTAAACAGGCTCTGCAGTAGGTGTCTGCTGCGGTTGAGAAGGTCCAGCCCCCAGGAGGCTCTGTTAGTTTATTACAGAGACAGAGAGACAGAGAGAGCAATGGAGGGGGGCGGAGAGGGGGAGAGACAGTGGGTGTCTTAGAACATCCAGGAGAGAGAAACCTGAAGTGGCCCCAGGACCCCAGTCTGCCCTCGCTGGCTTTCGTGGCTGCAGGATCTTGCATGCATGTGGGCTCATGTGGAGCAGCTGGCCTCCCACCGAGGCGTGCTGCTGGCTGAGCAGTCCCCGAGCTGCTGGGGCTTGGTTGCACAGGGGACGGCCCTCAGCCACAGGCCGCAGGTTTGCACCCGGAGACCTGCTGTGGGGGAGCAGGAACGGGGAGCTCGCCTGTGGGAGCTGCCTTCCCTCCAG
>NW_007864904.1:0-607 GCF_000696425.1 Galeopterus variegatus
GTGGTGTGAGTCAAGAGACTGTGAGGTCAGTTGGCTAGATATGTGATATGCAGAGACAGGTAAAGCTTGCTTGTGTTATTATGTAACTCAGTCTGTGACTTTGATAACTACATTCACTATGATAAACTTCAAACAGCCCTTTTCACCTGAATCCTGGGGAATTCCTTTTTTTTTTTAACTTAAGATCGTTGAGTAAAAGAAGCTATTAAAATACCATCAACTTCCATCTGAGCTTAAGACATAATTACTTTTAAAAATTTTAGTAACAGGTTTGAAATACTTTTCATTATCTTTCCTTAGAGTTTAATTAGTATAAAAGGGAGAAAACATTGGATTGGGTGTCCCAGCTTTGGGGGTTTCTAATCTGAGACCTTTCACTGCTGAATGCAAGATGTTGGCAGGGCTCTTGTTCCCTGTGTTTGGGTTTCTTGTCTAAAAAAGGAGGATGGATTCCCTGAGCTCTAATGTCACTATCCTCTCACAGAGTGATGGAGATGCAAAAAATTACTCAGAGCCCACGTATTCAGAGCAATGAGAAGCCAGAAAGGACTGCACCAAGTGAAAACTCCTTCCAGAAAGGATAGCCCAGACACAGCCCCAAGTCAGG
>NW_007864905.1:0-607 GCF_000696425.1 Galeopterus variegatus
GCTTTAAATGTATTTCTTTCTCATTATAAAGAATTGTGATACATGTTCAATATATACAATTCATAAAGAATGGAAATTCTTTTTAAAAAAAAGAATAAAGCACATTTAATGCTACCCTCTGGAAGCAACAATTTTTTGTATTCACACTTATTTTACAATGGGTCTTCAAAAAGTTCATGGCAAGATGTGTATTATCTTTTTTTATATATTTTAACATTTACCTGTAAATATTCGTGGTATGCAGTGTTGTTTCAAATCATGCATATACTGTACAATGATTCACTTAGGAGAGAGCATAGTTTTGTACCTGTTAGTCCATCACTTCATATTATCCTTTAATTTTATTTATCCATGAATTTTTTGAAATGTCATCATATCTCAATCTTGGAATATTAAAGATTATAGCAATAGCCCCCCAAAATGAATTCCTACTCCATTTCAGACCCACTGTATCCATCAGATAGAGAAGAAGCAGAAGAGAGCATACTGATAAAGTTCCTGCCCTCATGAGGTTTATTGGTGGTAAAGAAGAAAATATGGAAAAGTAAATATATAATACTATGTCAGGTAGTAATAAGTATACAAAGAAAAATTAAGCAAAGTGTGG
>NW_007864906.1:0-607 GCF_000696425.1 Galeopterus variegatus
TTCTCATTACATAATGTGTCTCTTTCACCTGGCTGCTTTAAATATTTTTCTTATTATCAATGGATTTCAGCAATTTGATTATGATCATATTCTGCCTGGGGTTTTTGGATCTACGTGTTTTTCATATTCCATACATTTGGATTTTTTGTGTTATTATTTTTTCAATTATATTTCATGTCCCTTCTTCTTCCCCAAGTCTCTTCTCTTACTGGGACTCTATGTGGGACATTTCATAACTCACTATGGTTGTGTATGTGTGTTTTTCAGTGTTTTTTTCTCTCTATGTTTCATGGTGGTTAGTTTCTATGGCAGTGTCTTCAAGTTTAATTATCATTTCTGATATTGTATTTTGTACATCTAGAAGTATTATCTGGCTCTTTTTTATATCTCCCATTTCTTTCCTCATCAAGTTTATGTTTCCCTTGACACCATGTGTGTAAGATTTATAGTACTTGTTTTAAGGTCCTTGTCGATGAATTCTATGTCTGTCTTTTCTGGGTCTGTTTCTATTGATTGCTTTTTATTCTAGTTATTGGCAATTTTTCTTTGCTTCTTTGAAGGCCTACTAATTTTTAGTTGGATGCAGAATTGTGAATTTTGCTTTGTT
>NW_007864907.1:0-607 GCF_000696425.1 Galeopterus variegatus
AAATACCAGTTGACTGTATATGCATGTGTTTATTTCTGGGCTGTCTATTCTGTTCCATTAATCCACAAGTCTGTTTTTATACCAGCATTAAACTGTTTTAATTATTGTAGCTTTGTAATATATTTTGAAACCAGGAAGTGTGATGCCTCCAGCTTTGTTCTTCTTTCTCAAGATTGCTTTAGCTATCAGGGGTCTTTTGTGACTACATAGGAATTTTAGGATTTTTTTCCCCCTATTTCTGTAAAAAAAAAATGCCATTGGGATATGAATAGGGATCAAATTAAATCAGTAGAACACTTTGGGTAGTAAGGACATTTTAATGATATTAAGTCTTCCAGTGCATGAACATGGGATATCTTTCTATTTATTTGTGTCTTATTCAGTTTCTTTCATCAGTGGTTTATAGTTTTCAATGTACAAGTCTTTTGCTTCCTTGGTTGAGCTTATTCTTAAATATTTTGTTCTTTCTGATGGTATTGTCAATGGAATTGTTTTCTTAATTTCATTTTTGGATAATTTGTGGTTAGCGTATAGAAACACAACTTATTTTTGTATGTTGATTTTGTATCCTGCAACTTTACTGAATTCAATTAGTTTTAACAGTTCA
>NW_007864908.1:0-607 GCF_000696425.1 Galeopterus variegatus
ACAATAATAAATGTATTAATAATGAAAACACCAAACACTTGGTATGATATCTGGGGATCCTTTAAATACAGCATGATTAGCAGTGGTTGGTGAGGGTAACTAGTGACTATATTCCATCCTCTAAAATATAGATTCTCATTCCTTTTGTTAGTGTGCCTCAGTCTTTTGTCCATAAAACTGGACACAGTAATACACATTTGGATGTGTAGACTCATCTTGAGCCCATTTTAGTAATATAAAGTGCATGAGTGTAATCTCTTTTCTCTGTCTATTAAGGTACAGTTCTCAGAGCCAAGGAGAGGGGGCTCAGGAGTGATATGTAAGTCTTTCCACACTGGCCATGTGTTGCGGTTTTCACTGTTCAAGGTTACACTTCTTTTGTTTGAATAACTCGTATTTTTGCTTCTGATATTATTATATGTAAAATTGTTTTCTTAATTTTATTTTGGGACACTTTTTTCTTATGTAAAGAAATTTGAGGAATGTCTGTACATTGATTTTTCTATCCTATTACTTTCTTCAGGTTGTTTATTAGTTTTAGTATGCTTTACTGAATTCCTTATGGTTTTCTAAATACAAGAACATGTCATCTGTGAATAAAGATGAT
>NW_007864909.1:0-607 GCF_000696425.1 Galeopterus variegatus
GCTGCAATTTCTCCATATTGATGAAACTTAATTTGTAATTGCAGAGGATTCTCATTCTTATTAGAAAATTAAAGCCCTATTAGCGAATTCAGTAAATTTGGTAAATTTAGTAAATTCAATCCTGGTAATAACCATTTCCATTGTTTTCTCCCCTGTTCTGTATGCATTAAAAAAAAATGTTTATAGGTTCTCCTTTTGAGTATTTCACTCTTTCTCTGGATCTAAAAATTCCCTTCACTGGTTGTTTTAATATGAAGCTTTCTCTATTTGTTTATATTACTCATTTCTCATTTTTCTCTAAGTAATAATTTTATCTTGAGTCATTATCAGAGGTCCGTGAGGATTTCCCATTCTTCCTAAACTTCTGGTCTCCAGTGAATGTTCCTGAAATCTACATTATAGAGCAACTGCCCTACTTTTCCCCAGGCTGCTTTATTGTGGCTGGAAAATATTTCCCAAATAATTGGTATAGAACTGTTCTTAGTGCTACATATTTAATGATTTCTGTGCTGGCATCCTCTATTCCAGGCTTATACTTAGTTACTTCCTGTATTAGTCTGTTTTTGTGTTGCTATAACAGAATACCTGAGACTGGGTAATTGATAAA
>NW_007864910.1:0-607 GCF_000696425.1 Galeopterus variegatus
TCAGATTATCAAATACCACATTTCAGAACTAGGCATCACCCCCAGGAAAGTGGCTTCTGTGTTTCTTAAGTTCTAAGCACATGAAAACATGGGGTTCTGTGATTTATGCATCTTTAAATGATGCTTACTTACATAAAACTGGACTTTCCCAGCACTGTGATGGGATCTGGGGGATGCAGAATGTCGGTTTCTAACATCGCTGGTCACATACTGCAGTAAACATGAAGTGGGAGCGGTTGACAGCTTCCGGGTCCCCATCACTGGAACAGCAGTTTCCTGTCCTGACTGTATTTCAGAGTCACATGGAGAAGCTGACTATTCTCAACTCTAAATCAGAATCTGGGAGTGGTGTGGGGGATTTTTTTGAAAAGTTTTTCCAAGTGGTTAGGATATAGTTAGTCCACAAAGCAGCATTTGGCAACAACTTCTCTAGGATGACGAGCTGTTGGAAACACATACGTTTCTAGGACCACTCAATATGCACCAAAAATCAATTTGAATTATATCAATGTTATACAAAACCCCTTGGCCAAATTCTCCTTTTGAGGTCTAAAAAATAATTCCTAACATTCAGTGTGAAATTAATGATTTTTCCTTATCTGGGGGG
>NW_007864911.1:0-607 GCF_000696425.1 Galeopterus variegatus
GGTCTGTATGCGGGATCCGAACCCTCGGCGGGAGCGCAGCCGCACTTCCCAAGCGGCGCACCAGCGCAGTGCGCCACCGGGCTGGCCCACGAGCCATAAGTTTTTGTTTCTTCAGTTTCTTCTGGGACATCTTTTTCTTCTGTGCAACCTCCTCTTCTGGTTTGGTAACAATTTGTTCCTTTCAGTGAGGCTCACCTAGATGTGGCAGGGGAGCTCATGTATGGGTTAATCCAACCATGAGCTCTGTAAGTGTGGTGGCGCATCATGGGTGCTTTGTTCACCTGGATATGCTCAATCACCAGAGAATCTACATCTAAACCTTAAGTTCAGCATTACTCTATGCATTTTTAAGCATGTGCAGCAAAACTTCAGTACTCTTTTTGGGCCACCAACCCTGTGTCCAACCCCACTGTTTGGCCTGGCCACACCTACCAACTGCACCATTGTAACACCTGAATGGTACACATTGCTTCTGTAAGGTGACATCCTTCAGATACCTGGTGGCTTTACGGATATGCATACCCTTGATGGCCCGAGCAATTTCATGAGTGCTCTTAAAGTGAACACGAAGATTTGAACCCCTTGATTTGCCTGATTTTGTGGGGTT
>NW_007864912.1:0-607 GCF_000696425.1 Galeopterus variegatus
AAATAAGCCAGGCACAGAAAGAGAAATATCACATGTCCTCACTCATAAGTGGGAGCTAAGAAAGAAAGAAGAGAAAGAAAAGACTGTAATAAAATGTTGAACTTTCAGGAGAGAACAGACCTATAGTTACTAGAGGTGGGAAAGGGTGGTGGGGGGAGGTTAGGGAGTAACTGGGTAAGGGACACAAAGAATAGTTATGATTTGTAAGATGAACATGGTAATAATATCGATTTGAACATCACATACTGTACATAAATGCTGATAGTTAACTCTGTACCTCATAAATATGTATAATCAATTATATTTCAATTCAAAAAATAAATTTAAAAAACAGGTAAATAAAAAGACTGTGTCAAATTTACACTTGCAGTGAGCCAGGCATTTTGCTACAAACCAAGACTCAGTAATAAAATTAGCAATGAAGTATGTGCTGTGGTCTTGTCTTACAATGAGCAGTGCAATGCTGGGTCCCAGGGAACATGGCAAGATGTGCTTGGTCTTTCTGAAGCAGGGAGTTGCCATATCCACTAATTTATATATTATAAATTATAAATCTGATTATACCATCAAATCTGGGAAATTGTGGGGAAAAAGAGAGAGAGAGAGA
>NW_007864913.1:0-607 GCF_000696425.1 Galeopterus variegatus
TCCAGACTTATAAGTGAAGCTACATCATAGCTTCACGGTCATAATTCCTACAAAGGTGTAAGGCCCCTGCTCACCGCCATTCAGTGGAATCATGTGGCTTCTGATGCCCCTTTACTCTCCTACAGGCCGCAAAATTGGCCAGACTGGCCTGCTCCGAATCTGCTTTGTACGTTTTCTGCTGTGGCTCTGCCAGACAATTCTCCAGCTGTCTGTTTCCTCTCTGCCTTTTAAATTCTCACCTATCCCTGAGGTCTCTCTCTCTTACTTCCTTCATGATTTTTCTTTCATCTTTCTCCACTCTGAAATCTTATGGCACTTACTGGCTGAGATTATCCTTGGGTCCTTAGCATTTGCTCTTTGGTATTAGTTCTCTTTTTAGGAGTAAAGTACTGTCTTCCCAGATTGGTAGCAAATTCTTTGAAGCCTGGAGTAATTGGGTCTCGTCTGTCTGAAACTGAACCATTACTCTCCCATTAAACCTGCACAGGTGATGTGGGGAGTATGTGTTGGCTCAAATCCTAAATCTCTGGGTGGTGAGGCCTGCAGTTGGGCCTCAGCACAACTGGAAGCAGGGACATAAACTTTGCCAGTGCTCTCTCTTCCTTTC
>NW_007864914.1:0-607 GCF_000696425.1 Galeopterus variegatus
TGCCACATCACAGGCGCTTTAAGGAAGAGATGAGAGCACTCATGTGTGACAAATGGAAGGGTGCAAACATTAGGAAACTGATTTATCCTCTACATCTGAAATCTGTTCTGGTGGCTAAAAAGGAGTGCCAATTTTTCTACTGGCACTATTCCAGTGTAGTAACCAATCTTGTAATCTGTGCTTAAACATATGTATTTTGAATTAATATATAAAATAAAAATTTTGACCACAATACTTTTAATTTTTAAAATTCATTCTCATGCAAAAAATATATATACGTATATATATATTGCCTGTCACCATCAAAAGAAACACTGATTTCAGAGCAGAGAGCTACTAAAACTGTGGACTATCATTTCTTGAGTTCCCCCACGAGGAGAAATAAAATACATCAAATGTTATGGTGCTCATGGTTCTTAACTTTCATTTCCTACTTTGTTAGTGGCCTGTAAAGTTAGCATTTTGGCCTTACCCAAGTGGGAGATGCAAGACTGTCAAAAGAAGGTCCTTTGTACATTTTTATACGTAGTATGCACTCACACACAAGAGCATCAGACCTGTATGTGTGTCCACACAGCCTCGGGCCTTGCAGAGGACAGCAGCACGG
>NW_007864915.1:0-607 GCF_000696425.1 Galeopterus variegatus
ATAAACTTTAACTGAAAGCCACAATTACATAAGAATTTCAACAAAAGCACAAAAATGTATGCGTATCAGGGTTTCTCCAACAACATGGCAACACTTTACTACCCTTTGATAGTAGTGTCTGAGCAACACCTGCTTCGTGAAGAAGATCTTCATGACAGTTACTATAAGAAATAGATGAATTGCCATTTTGGTGACAGATGATTTTGATTAATAAAAATTATTTCATTAGATTTTTACCTCTTTCTGTTCCCTCTTTTAAAAATTATATGAGTCATGCATATTGTTTTTACAAAAAAGTAGAAAATAAAAATATAAAAGATCATGAAGTTTCATCTCACTGTTATTTGTATTTTTTACAAAACACTATCCTTCTTTACATATTATTATTATTATTATTTTTTTGACCGGTAAGGGGATCACAACCCTCGGCATGGTGTCGTCCACACTGCGCTCAGCCAGTGAGTGCACCAGCCATCCCTATACAGGATCTGAATCTGCGGCCTTGGCACTACCAGCGTGGCACTCTCCTGAGTGAGCCATGAGGCCGGCCCTTTACATATTTTTTTGAAAGCTAATATTTGTTTTTGTTAGTGAAATCAATAGGTAA
>NW_007864916.1:0-607 GCF_000696425.1 Galeopterus variegatus
CCATCTGCAAGCCAGGAAAAGAGCCTTCACCAAGAACTAAATCTGCTGGAATCTTGATCTTGGACTTCCCAGCCTTCATAACTGTGATAAATCAATATCCGTTGTTTAAGTCACTCAATAGCTGGTATTTTGTTACAGCAATCTGAGCAGACTAACAGGGAAGGTAGAAGGAAGAAGCTAGAGAGAGATGATACATTCCTATTTGGCTCTTTGGTAATTATTTCTAATCTTTCAAGAGACTTCATACCGATTCTGACACTTGGGTAGTATGAAGATGTGATTTTATATGAACATTACTGCCCTAAATCCATGCTGACTCACCGTGGCTTATTCTTTTACTTGTATCTGTTAAATAAAGGTCAATAAATCTTGAGAACCATCTCATGTATTCCTGACAGGTATTGCTCTGTGGTGCTAAAGAATATGATAAAAGTAGCCTCAACAGAGAATGGAAAAAATAAACTATCATTTGTTGTGAACCTGTCCTGAGCCTACCTGTCCACGCACTATCTCTGCAATGCCATTAACAACACTGTAAGATTTCTATCATCATTACGTTCATTTTACACCAAAGGAAACTGAGGCTTGGCTACAGTAGATAAATGTT
>NW_007864917.1:0-494 GCF_000696425.1 Galeopterus variegatus
TGTATGTGGGATCCGAACCCTCAGCGGGAGCGCCTCCGCACTTCCCAAGCGGCGCACTAGCACAGTGCGCCACCGGGCCGGCCCAAGGTCACACCAGCTTTAAGGGAGCTGGGAAATGTCTGTCTTCTGAATGGCCATAGACTTGGCTAAAGCTGGAGTTCCTATGAGTATGAAAAAGAAGGGGAGAATCGATATTGGGGAACACCCAGCAACACTAAATCACAAGAATAGACTTTTGGGTGGCTTTAGATTAGATACCTAAAGCAGCCTCTATTTGCTATCTATTATATGACGTATTTTGTTTTCTTTAAGGACTTTCATTATCAGAGACTTTCTTGTTTACTTATTTGCTTTTTTGTTTACTGAATATTTCCTCCCCTTACAATGTAAGCTCCAGGTGGATAAGGATTTTTATGTCTTGGTTATTGCCATGATGCCAATGTCTAGAACACTGCTTTGCATATAAAAGCTCAATACATATATGTTGACAAAAA
>NW_007864917.1:5744-6351 GCF_000696425.1 Galeopterus variegatus
CCTTCCTCATCCTCCTTTCTGGCTTCCTCAATGCATACTCTGTAGGATCTCTATCCCACAACTTCACAGAAAATGCTCATGTTGAGTGCTCTTTCCTCTACTTTCTTCTAACTGCCATTTTCCTAAAATCATTTTTGGGGACAAATTAATCAGCGATTTGGAAATAAGGCCTCTGAAAACTGTTAAGTAAAAGAAAATAAGTTATACAGACATATTGTCACTATGCATTATGAAAAAACTTGTAAAAACACAAGAAGCATGCAAGTAATAACTTTGATTAGATTAAGATTGAGCTTAGTTTCTAACTTTTTTTATTGGTTATGAATATCCATGAGATACAAAGCTGGTTGTCGCCCCTTGTGCCCAAGATGTAAAGGCCAGATTCATACTGGCAGCCTGCCCATTACCACAAATTGCGTTTGTACCCCATGTCTCCCACCCAATTACCCCAACCTTCCTCCACCTGCCCCTCTTCCCCCCACTCCACTTTGAAGAAGGAAAGAAAGAAAGACCACAGTGGTGCATTGGACTTACTTTCTTCTTTTTAATCCATGAGTCATTTGAAGTGTAGCTGTGAACTTGGCAAGACCAGTCACAGTCCCCCACC
>NW_007864918.1:0-607 GCF_000696425.1 Galeopterus variegatus
TCTTCACAGATCATAGGGTGCCGAGTGACGAGAGAGCCCCCAAACTCCACCGAGCGATACACGCGTTGGATCAACCAGCTGGAGTCCGATCAGCTTCTGACCCAGGTACCTCCCGTTGGCCGTGCTTGTCTTTGTCACACGTGTGCCTGTGGCCTTTGTGCTCGGACGTCGCCCACCGGACACTGTAGATTGACAGTAAGCAGTGGGACGCTGAGGGGGAACACAGCACCAGCCCTGTCTTGGCCTAACAGTCCAGACCAATTCGAGTTCTGACCCAGGAAGCCACACCATGCAGTGTGGAGGGCCCAGCCAGCGGGGAGTGCCCAGAAATCCCACAGCAAGGCACGTCACAATCTCCACGTACAGGTGTTCCAAGTAACCAGCCAGGGCAGCCAGCAGCGGGTGTGATGCCTTGGGCGTGAGCAGTCCCACCTGGAGGAGGAGTGGGGTGGAGATTATCAGGCACTGATTTGTCTGTGGTGTCCTCTGTGGGGGTCCCTTGGCCTCTCCCTCAGGGAGGCGGAGACTGTGTCATTGTCATGTAACGACAGCCCTTCCCTGTACAGGTCAGTGGCCGTGTATTCCTGGTTATCAGGCTGCGTGCTGT
>NW_007864919.1:0-607 GCF_000696425.1 Galeopterus variegatus
TAGGTCACAAATCAAGTCTCAACAAATTTTTCAAAATTGAAATAAGTTGAAGTATCTTTTCAGACCACAATAAATTAAACTAAATATCAATAACAAGTGAAACTCTGGAAACTATACAAATACATGGAAATTAAACAACATACTCCTGAATGACCAATAGGTCCAAGAAGAAATTAAACAGGAAATCAAAAACTTTCTTGAAACTAATAAAAATAAAGACACATCATACCAAAATCTGTAGGATGCTTCAAAAGCAGTATTAGAAGGGAAGTTTAATGCAATAAATGCTTAAATCAAAAGAATAGAAAGATTTCAGATAAACAACCTAACACTACATCTCAAGGAAGTAGAAAAATAAGAACAATCCAATCCCAAAATTAGTAGATAGAAAGAATTAAGATCAGAGCAGAACTAAATGAAATAGAGAGGCAAAAAAATGATACAAAAGATCAGTGAGACAAAAGTGGGTTTTTTGAGAAGACAAAATGGACATCATTACCTAGGCTAACTAGAAAAAGAAAAGATAAGACCCATAAAATTAAAAACCAGAAAGTAAAAGACATTAAACTAATACCAGAGAAATTCAAAGAATCATTACAGAGTGTTA
>NW_007864920.1:0-607 GCF_000696425.1 Galeopterus variegatus
GACCCACCTTTCTAAGAAAGTTATAATTTTCAAATAAAAATGTATACATTTCCTTATAACTTAGTCATTACTCTATTTATAAATTTATTTTATACTGATTTTTCTCTTGAGATAGGAGTGTTAATAGCCATTGCTTTCCTTTGTACTGGGTCTGTCTTCTTTATCAAGTTATCATGCTTTGGGAACAAGTGTATCACAATAGCAATGAAGGTGTCTTTTGTGTCAGAGACTGATGCTCCCAGGGCACCTTTGGCAGATCCAAGCTCTCAGCCAACAAAATACTCATCCACCTTGAGTACCCAGGCAGCCTTTGGGGAAGGAGGAAGGATGAACAGAAGGAAGAAAGCTGTTTTTTTTGTAGCTGTGAAATTGCAGTAATCAATTCATACACTTTTACCCAGTCTCTCTGGCCATGAACAGAGTGTCATTGCAGCGTGGTTGGCCAGAATAAAGACTTGTGTTGGAAATGACATCCTGTCTACGAGCATATGTGAAACAAAGCAAAGTTTTACAGAGTTTTCACCTCTACGTCTCAATGCAAAATGTTTTTTACAATGGGCATTATTGTCATAGACATTTGCTTTTAAAAAAGAGATGACCACGTCTA
>NW_007864921.1:0-607 GCF_000696425.1 Galeopterus variegatus
ACTACTCAACCCTGCCATAGTAGGGTGAAAGCAACCATAGGCCATACGTAAATGAATGGGTTTTGCTGTGTGCCAATAAAACTTTATTTAAAAAAAAAAAGGTGGGGGGCCAGATTTGGCCCCTGCTGATCCCTGGAATAGCTTTTCGTGAAATCTTTTGATTAGGAGAGGCCCCTAATCATCTGCCAACACCCGCTGTTCTTGAATCTAAGTCTCTAAACAGATCTCTGTGCAGATGGCTCTCTGCAGAATTAAAAACCACACCCACCCCCATCGCTACCCTTCCACGTCGGTGCCCCCTGAACACCCAGCCCTCTTGCACCCATGAGAATTAGTCTTTTGGGGAGACAGGGCGCAATGGTCATGTTTTAACGCCAGTGCTGCACTAACTGAATGCACAGATTCTCACGCTGGCTCTGGTTCAAATCCCAGTCTCGACAACAAAGACCGTGGAGGGTCCAGAATGGAGAGACCATCACGCCCCTTAAAGTCAAGTGCTCAGAGCAACTGCCCTTTTGGATGACGCTGGAGAACTTCACCCTGAGCCCGTCCTTCTGTGAACAGAAGGAATGCTGGCCTCGCACCCTACTGGCAGGATGGAAGGGAA
>NW_007864922.1:0-607 GCF_000696425.1 Galeopterus variegatus
GCATCTACACATTAAAGTATTGTAGTCTTTTTATTATTATGAGCATTATGAAATATTGGGTTACTTTAGAAATAACATGTAGTCGTTTTCCATATTCCAGTTAAATTTGAACACTTATTGCTACTTTTAAAAAATAAGCATGTATGAAGTCGATTATTTGCTGTGTATTTGGTCTTGAGTAGAGCAAGTGATTATCATGGAAGCCAGTTTAAATCCACCATTTCTTTGCTGCCTGAGTTCCATGCACCTCTTATTCAAAATCATTTCATTTGGGGAATAATTTTTTGTGGAATCCACTGGGAAAGGGAGCTATGCTTTTCAAAAACTTTTGAATCAAAGATATGATTGACACCTATTTCTTATTTTCTTAAATTATGAATAATCATCTCTGACCAGAGCTGTGCTGTGCAATGAAAATTTTAGATCATAATGGCACAATAGTGTGGAAAGTTAAGAGTGGAACCAGGTGATCTGCATTGAAGAAGCTCTTCTGAACAATTCACAAGGCCACTGTGAATTAGTGCCTGAGCGTGACACAAGGCTCAAATAAACCAGAGGGCAAAGTCCCCATTCACCACACATCTCTTTTCTGCAATCTGGCCAAGTT
>NW_007864923.1:0-607 GCF_000696425.1 Galeopterus variegatus
GCGCCACCGCGCTCCCAAGCGGCGCACTGTAGCAGTGCGCCACCGGGCCGGCCCCTTAAGGGGAGTTTTAAAGCAATGTTTTATGTGGTGAAAGAGTTCTCCAAAGTGGTCTCCCCAATGATAATGCCAAATTGTATCTTCTACTTTTAAATCACAGAAAAAATTCTGTATTGACAGAAAAGGAACATGTAAAGAGGCTGACATTTAAAGGTTCAGGAAACAGTTTGGGATGATCTATAAGCTTTAAAATAGAAATTCGAGTCCACTTTTCACCACTGAGTTTTTATAAATATTGTTATTTATTCTCAGAAGATTCTGCTATAATGAAATAATTGTGATAAAATGTCTTGAAATGAAGAGTAACAGTTTTTCACGCTCTACATAAGGGCCCAAGTTTCCCTCTTGAGTACGAGAAGCTCCTGACTATACATTTCTTGTGAGTCAAATGGAAAGGGGCAGTTCTCTGAATGTTACCAGTTGCTATGGCAGACTGCTCTGATACAAAGGATATGAAGCTGGAAACGTATCTTCTGGCTCAGTGTTACCCGTGGCCACCTACAGGCCGTCTTTACCTCCACCCCTGACAATTCCCTAAGTTTGCTGCTCC
>NW_007864924.1:0-607 GCF_000696425.1 Galeopterus variegatus
AAGTCATTAGATTTCAATTCATCATCTTTAAGTAAAAAAGTAAAGTCACTTGGAATCAAAATATCCCTAGAAAATCCAGGATAAATAGTCACTATAATTATCTCATCTATTTAATGAAAGATTGATGTAATTTACAATGTTAGACTAAAGCTTAACAAGAAAAAAAGATTAATTAGAAATCAATCAGAAGAAAGAGAAGAGACTAGAAATAACTAGATATCTGAATTAGTCAATAACCACAATAAAAGTTGAAGTTAGCTTGAGGTTTCTATTAAAAAAGAGGTGAAGAATATTGGATTATAGTATCAAAGTATTTGATTTTTAAAAAAGAAAGTCTAGATATTTATTTGGAGAGAAATATTTTCTGGCACAAAATTCTATTGGGAATTTATCACATGGGTCTTTCCATAAGGTATAAATGACACTGAGTAACATAATGGAAAATGGTTTTATCAAAGCTATAAAAATATTCTTAAAGTAGATACTTCCTATATTGACCCTATTTAAAAGCTAAGGACATAATATAAAGTCCAAAGGGAAAGTACTTTTTCAGAAAACTTTCTGATGATAACTATATTAGTCCGTTTCTGTTGCTTGTGACAAAATA
>NW_007864925.1:0-607 GCF_000696425.1 Galeopterus variegatus
GTCCATGAAGAATAGCAACTAAAATACCTGAATAAATCTGGGCACCATAAAATCCTGCACCATTCATGACCTAGAAACAGAAAAACTTTATATCTCCTAGAACAGTATAAGAAAGCTTAGAGTACATTATGAGCCATAGGTGGACATTGTTAAGAAAACAGAACTCCAGGCTTATTCCATGCATAAATGTTGGTCAAAATGCACCCTACTCAAATGAATCTGAGACCCTTGAAGCTAAGAAAGTAAGACAAAAACTTTTCCCAAACCTACAGATTTCTACTCCAGGGATGCTGAGTCTTCTACTTTTTAAATGAAACACAGAAAGGTAAAAAGAAAAAATACATACAAGCCCATACATATTTACTTAGAATACAGTGCTTGGCCAGGTGGTAATAGTTCTGCAATTGAGGTCATGAAAGATACACCTTTTAAACAAATACCAATGAAGAACACGTCATAATATTAACGCTCACACAAAGGTATTAAGTACAAAGGGAAAGCATCAGTTGTAAATAACTGGAAAGCTGTACCATAAGATTGAAAATGTGAAGGATACTTTTGAAAAGTCTGTTGAAAATATACAATGTTATTAAGTAAGATGTAGACA
>NW_007864926.1:0-607 GCF_000696425.1 Galeopterus variegatus
TTCTTTGGAGAAATATTCAAATCTTTTGCACATTTTTATTGGATTATTTGTCTTTTCATTGTTGAGTTGTTAGCGTTCTTTATATATTCTGTCCTTATCAGATATCAAGTATGATTTGCAGATATGGTCTCCCAATTTTTGCTTGTCTTTTAACTTTCTTGACAGTGTTCTTTAAAGCACAAAAGTTTTTATTTTGATTAAATTCAATTAAATTCAATTTACCTATTTTTCTTTTACGACTCATGCTTTAGGTGTCATATCTAAGAATTCATTGCCAATCTGAGATCATGAAGATTTACCCCCATGTATTCTTCTTCTAAGAGTTTTATAGATTTAGCTCTTACATTTATGTCTGAACCATTTTGAGTTATTTTTTATATATAGTATAGGGTGAGGGTCCAGTTTCATTCTTTTGCATGTGGTTATCTAGTTATTACAGTTTCATTTGTTGAACATCGTTCTTTCCCCCATTGAGTTGTCCTGACACACCTGCCCCAAATCAGTTGGCCCACAGAAGCATGGGTTTATTTCTGGACTCTCAATTCTATTCCATTGATCTATATGTCTGTCCTTATGCTAGTTCCATGCTATCTTTATTATCATTATA
>NW_007864927.1:0-607 GCF_000696425.1 Galeopterus variegatus
ATAGCCAGGAAGTTGCAATCAAAATGACAGATAAGAAAGCCATATACAAAACTGAAATGGTACAAAGAGTCCCAAATGAGGTCAAAATATATCACTAATTGAAACATCCTTGTATCTTAGAGCTTTATAGCTATTTTGAAGATGACAACTATGTGCACCTGTTATTAGGAATGTGCCACAATGGAGAAATGAAAAGGCATCTAATGGCACTTCATGTCCTGGATCATCAGAGGAATGTTGTATCTTCATTCTCAAGGTATACTACACCAGGAACTCACACTTTCTAACTTCTTACTTATGCATAATATAAATACCAAGATTGCTGATTTGGAGCTGGCAACTCAATTTATAATGACACACGGTAAACACTACACATTATGTGAAATTTCTAATTACATTGTACCAGAAATTGCCAGCTGAAGTGCTCATGGACTTGAATCAGATGCTTGGTCTTGCTTGTATGTTTTATATCTTACTTATTAGGAGGTGACCTGTAGACCCTGACACAATTAAGAATGCATTAAATAAAGTAGTATTAGCAGATTATGAAATGCCAACTTTTCTGTCAAGAGAGCCCTAGGACATTATTCTCTACTTAATTTGTAGA
>NW_007864928.1:0-607 GCF_000696425.1 Galeopterus variegatus
ATTTGTCAATTTAGAAAATTTTAAGAGAAATAGAACTGAGGAAGTAATAATTAAGAGGAAACAGTAGAGAGAAGGATAAAAGGTGAACCCAGTTATGTAGACTATCAGCCCCATGTAGTGGCATTACTGTGTTTCATTACTTCATTACTGAGTTTTTCTGTGTTTCCTAATAGCCAAAATGATCATTTAAAAAGTAATCTTTTTAATTGGTAAAAAGAGCAGCCTTTGGAAAACTGCACTGTGATTTTAAACAATGAAAATTGATGTTTTATAGATGAAAATATATCATTGACATTTTAATAAACTTTTACCAGTTTATGATTTAGTATGTACCCGTACGTATTCTAGAACTGTTCGGGTGTTTTAAATCACATTTTTTATGCGTATTTGTATGTTTTGTTTAGGCATTTACCACAGATTTCAGGGTACATTGGGCTCAACATCCTTTAAGGCCAGAATTTGCAGAAAGTACCTACTTCTTATATAAAGTAAGACAATTTATTTCTCTCTGCTTTTTAGCCCTCATTGTCTGTTGAATCTTTTTTCTATAATAGTAATTGGGTTTTCAGAGTCCTTGTTTAATGTTATAATGGTTGGAAATATCACG
>NW_007864929.1:0-607 GCF_000696425.1 Galeopterus variegatus
ATGGGAAACATGCCCCTCCTATACCAGGAGGCAAGAAAGATTCTTGTCACCAGAGATGGGGACTTGAGGCTGAGAAAAATACACACCTTGTTAAAATAACTTTTATCTTCGTTTAGCCTCCTCATATGTTTTAGTTACTTTTTTACAAATTACTACTCTTGGTTCAACCTGGTATGTAAACTTCCTGAGCAGTGTCTGGCATTGATGGCCCACATGCCCTTAGGCTGAACCTTTGGGGGTCTTCATTTTCCTGTGAAGGCGCCCTGGTACATATAAAAATGCAATATGTTTGCTTTTCTCCTGTTAATCTGTCTTATGTTGTCTTACTCTGTTTAGGTTGCTATAACAAAATACCATAGCCTGGGTGGCTTTTAAACAATACAAATTTATTTCTCACGGTTCTGAAGGCTGGAAGTCATAGATAGGGGGTCAGCAGATTGAGTTTCTCAGGGTCATTTCCTGGTCCACAGATGGCAGCTTCTTGCTGTGTCCTCACATGGTGGAAGGCGTGAGGACCCTTTCTAGGGTCCCTTTCATTAGGGCACAAATCCCACTCATGAGGGCTCCACCCTCATGATCTAATCACCTCCCAAAGCCCCAGCTCCTA
>NW_007864930.1:0-607 GCF_000696425.1 Galeopterus variegatus
TATGCAGCATGATATTTTGATGGGTATATATTGTGGAATAGCTAAATCAAGCTAATTGACATATCCATCAACACACATACTTATCTTTCTTTTGTAGGGAGAATATTTAAAATTTACTCTCCTAGAAATTTTCAAGTATATAATACATTGTTATTAACTTTAGTCACTATGTTGAACAATAGATCTCCATAATTTATGCATCTTGGCTATTTAAAATTTTGTATCTTTCAATCAACATCTCCCCAATCCCTGCAACAACCCCCCCTCAGCCCTTGGTAACCACCATTGAACTCTCTGTTTCTATGAGTTCAGTTTTGGTAGATTCCATATATAGTGAGATCACACAGTGTTTCTCTTCCTATGTCTAGCTTATTTCACTTAGCATAATGTCCTCCAGGCTTATTCAGGTCGTTGCAAATGACTGGATGTCCTTCTTTGTTTAAATGTTTTAATTGACAAATGTACAATTAAATGTGCAAATAAATTACATGTAATAATTGTATATATTTATGGGGTACAATGTATAAAATGTGTAATAATCAAATCAAGGTATTAGCATATCCATCACCACAATCATTTATCATTTCTTTGTGTTAAGAACATTTGA
>NW_007864931.1:0-607 GCF_000696425.1 Galeopterus variegatus
GGCCAGAAATCTTAGTCTCTTGTAACTCTAGAAATACAAGATTCTCTGAGTTTAGCTAGACGTTTTCCTCTGAAGAATGGAAAAATTCCCAGATAGAATTGTACAGGTCATATTGATATAGGAGGTGCTCAAATTCCCTGGGCTGGGTGACAGGACACCCCTTTGGGTTTCAAGCCATTCCCCAAGGTTTCAGGCTCCTCCTCCAGGCCCTCCCTTAGAGGAAAGTTGCTGTTGCCAGTCAGACCTGTTTTTAGCATCACCACAGTAAATAAGACCTCAGGGGGTTGGCTTATGCAAAGCCAGTGGCTGGATATGCTCAGTAGAGAGGGGCTAGATAACCTTGGTTCCAGGCATGCTTAGTAAAGTGTAGTTTATCCTCCGAATGACTTTCCACTAGAGGTGCTAAAGCACACAAAATATTCTTGAATATGCCTGGTGCATGTGACAGGATTTGACCAACGAACATGCTCCAAGAAGAGAGCAACTGAACATGTGCAAGACTATTTTACATAACTGAAAACCACCCCTTAATTGAATATTTGTTAGATAATGAAACTATAAAAGCCGAGTCCCAGCAGAAGGTGGGGTTGTTGTTCACTCTCCTAGA
>NW_007864932.1:0-607 GCF_000696425.1 Galeopterus variegatus
GAAAATAATGATACATCATACCAAAACCTGTGGAATACTGCAAAAGCAGTACTAAGGGGGAGATATATCACATTAAATGCCCACTTAAGAAGAATGTAAAGATAGCAAGTGAACAACCTAACATTTCACCTTAAAGAACTAGAAAAACAAGAACAATCCAAACCTAAATTTAGCAGATGGAAAGAAATCATTAAGATCATAATAGAACTTAATGAAATTGAAACCCAAAAAACAATACTAAAGATAAATGTATCAAAAAGTTGGGTTTTATAAAAAGATAAATAAAATTGACAAACCATTAGCATGGCTAACAAAAAACAGAAGAGAGAAGATTCAAATAACAAAAGTTTGAAATGAAAAAAGTGATATTACAACTGATTCATCTGAAATAGAAGGAATCATTCGAGACTACTATAAAGAACTGTATGCCAAAATACTTGAAAATCTGGAGGAAATGGATAAATTTCTGGATAAACACAAGCTCCCAAATCTGAGCCATGAAGACGTAGAAAATCTGAACAGACCAATAACAATAAAGGAGATTGTAGCTGCTATCAGAAGGGTCCCAACAAAGAAAAGCCCAGGACCAGATGGATTCACAGCAGAA
>NW_007864933.1:0-607 GCF_000696425.1 Galeopterus variegatus
AAGGATACAACTCAGAAACAGCCAAATCGAAGAGATGTACAGGCCAAGGAAAGAGGGTGGGGGTGGGGAGAGAAGCTCCCTTTCTTGGGGTACACTACCCCCCAGCACAAGTGTGTCCACCAATCAGGAAACTCTTCCAATGTCTTGTTCCGGGGTTCTTATTGAACTCAGTCTCCACCCTTGCTCCCCTTTCAGAGGTTGGGAAATGAAGCTTAGACTTCCAGGCCTTGGGCTGGCCAGTTAGCTCAGCTGGTTACAGCGCAGCCTTGTAACACCAAGGTCAAGGGTTCGGTTCCCCGTACACCCAGCAGCCAAAAAAAGAGAAAGTTCCAACCCTGTAAACATTTGTTTGGGTTTTCCAGTCCCCATCCTGAAGCCATTTAGGGGCTCCAACCTGAATCACCTCATTAGCATAAAATGAGGAGGGCCTGAAAGGGGCTTGTTATAAATAACAAAAGATACTCCCAACACTCAGGAAATTCCAAGTGTGTTAGTACCTCTGTGCCAGAAACTGGGGACAAAAACCAAATATATTTTTGTTATACCACAAACTCAGATGAATTTTCAAATTCCTAAACCCCTTTCTCCAGCAGGCAGAACCCAAAAG
>NW_007864934.1:0-607 GCF_000696425.1 Galeopterus variegatus
TTTGTTTGTTTATTTGTTTTTGGCTATTATGTCTCACAGTAATGTCTCATTTGAAATTTTTCTATCTTTCACTGTTTTTTAATACATTTGATATAATGCTTTAACTGCCTATTTTTATTCCATCCTACATAAAATATTATTTTTTCTTTTAGAATCCTCACTACATTGAAACTTAGAAAAAAGAAAATAAATTTATATATTTTTGATAGATTCATATTAATTGTGCATATTTATGGGGTACAGAATTATATTTCAATGCATGTATACAATATGTGATGATCAAATCAGGGAAACTAGCATATTTATAATGACAAAAATGTATCATTTCTTTGTGAGGAGAACTTTTGAGATCCTCTCTTTTATCCATTTGAGAACATCCAGTAAATAACTGTTAATTATAGATGCCTAGCACTATTATGTATCACTGGTACTTGTTTTTCCTATCGAGCTGTAATTTTTGTTCATTAACCAACCTCTCACTATTTCCCCTTCTTCCCCTTCCCAGCCTCTATTAACCACAAATGTATTCACTACTTCTAAAAGTTTACTGTTTTTAGTTTTTTGGTTTTCTTTAGCTGTCATGAGTGAGAACATGCAACTTTTCCAT
>NW_007864935.1:0-607 GCF_000696425.1 Galeopterus variegatus
TGGTCCCAGTACATGCTCACTGTGCAGCAGGCCCACACCAGGCACCACGTGTTCCGTACATACTGATGCGTCCATCTCTCCCAGTGGACTAGAAGCTCCTCCAGGAAACTCTGTTTCCCCCAGACCCCAATCTTCCTGGGAGGTCACGTGGTATGGGAGAAAGCATGAGTCTAGAATCACTTGACACTGTCCAGTCGTGGCCCCTCCACTCAGCCATGCGACTTTAGACCACACTCAGTCTCGTTTTTCTCCTCCACAGAAAGGGAATGATGACACCTACTTCACTGTGTTCTTTAAGGATTAAAACAATGACTGTTTGGAAAATACCTTGAGCAAGGCCTGAGACATCACAGGCACCCAACACACATAAGTCCCCATCCAAGAGGCCTGACATGAGGTTCTGGAATTTTATTTCATGGTCTACCCAGGGCTGTGAGCAAGCCCTCAGCTGTCTCAGGGACTCCTCTCTGGACAGCCCAAAGGCAAGCATCCCCCAGCCGTAGCATTTCAGGTCCTCCACCAGCTGTCAGTATCCCGAGGGAATGGAGTGGAGTTGAGGGCTATTGGCCCAGCAAGAGGCATGAGGCTGCCTGGGCTCCTGGAATGA
>NW_007864936.1:0-607 GCF_000696425.1 Galeopterus variegatus
ACTTTAGGTTCCTTAGTTACTTTTTCTCCATAAACACCCTGCTGAGAAACTGACCCATTGGACATAAATTGAGTTTCATCATCTGAAACAAAAAAAGTGAACAAATTTTATGAGAAACAAAGCACCTGCTAGCCAAAAAAGACAAAAGGCATTTAGCCATTTCAGGACTTCATCAAGCACAAGGGGTCAAAATGGCAAGCAATTTAATGAACACAATAAAATCCTCACTGGGCTGCATAAAGAAACTTCTCTGGGCCATGAGAAATTCTCACTGAGCTGCAAAAACAAACTTCCCTGGGCCGTGAAACATATCAATAAGGATGGCACTAAGGGAGGTTTCTTTATAGGAAGAAAATCTCCCTTTAATACATAGATTCTCATTCTCACATAAAAACTATCAGATTCTAGCTCCATGACAGTCATGACCATGTCTGTCTTATTTATCAATGTACTGCACTGCCTTTATGTATTTCCAGTCTTGGAACAGTCTTGACGTGTAAGAAATACTTGATCTCTAAATGACTAAGTGAAGGAATGATGTCATTTGCAGAATCCAGCAAAACCTACTCCTCCAGGGTGAAGTCCACAGCCACATCCTCAAAGACCA
>NW_007864937.1:0-607 GCF_000696425.1 Galeopterus variegatus
GGAACTTCCCTGACAGAACCCCTGCCATGTCTGAGTGTCTCTTTCACAGGGCTGGGTTGGCAGGCAGCAGGCTCACTTTCCCTTAGATCCCTCAGTCCCAAAACCAGGGGTAATCCTGTCGGCTCCTTCTCTTTCTGGGTCTGCGGGAGGACCCCAGGAGCACCCCCACATCTATGGACACTTAAGTTGGTTCCAACTCTTGGCTATTGTAAATAGAGCTGTGGTAAACATGGGAGTGTAGGTAACACTTCAACATGATGATTTCCATTCCTTTATAGGTATACCCAGCAGCAGGATTGCTGGATTGCATGGAAGTTCAATCTGTAGTGGTTTGAGAAAACTTCATACTATTTTCCATGATGTTTGCACTAATTTACAATCCTACCGACTGTGTAGGAGGGTTCCCCTTTCTCTGCATCCTCACCACCATTTGTTATTCTCTGTCCTTTTGATAATGGCCAATCTAACTGGGTTGAGATGATATCTCAATGTGATTTTGATTTGCATTTCCCTGATGCTTAGTGATGTTGAGCATTTTTTTCATGGATCCATTGGCCATTTGTGTATCTTACTTTGAGAAATGCCTATTCAGCTCCTTTGCCCATTT
>NW_007864938.1:0-607 GCF_000696425.1 Galeopterus variegatus
ACGTAGACTAAGCTTACTCTGATAAAAACAACATGAGGTAAGGCTTCCCTACTGAGAATCATCTTGGTTTGTGAAATAGTAATTTGGAATAGCTATATCTGCAAAGTATATTGAAAGAAATAAAATGTAAAATATATAATCTGAAACCTTTATGTATATCTAGTCATTTTATATTTCTTTTTTATTATACTATTTAAAATACATGTATGAAGAATAAAGGGTTTCAACAAATCTTAAAAAAATATTGATTATTTTATCTTCAGTATTCTCACTTTGATTTCAAGTTTATTTGCCATATTTAATAAGACAGCATTATGCATAAATGTAAAGTAATTTCAAATAATATTTTTTCCTTTGGAAATCTAAATGCTTAAACAATGGTGCAATAGAGAACATAAACATTCATAAAATTTAAACATTCATCTAACATTTTCAGGTCGCATTTCCTGTTATTGTTTAAACTTCCCCATCCATTCTGTCATTATTCATGCTTTCATTAACTTTAGCATAAAATGAACTGCTTTATAAACATCTATGGATACATTAAACATAGCATTTTCCAAAAATGTCAAATATGCTTTATCTTATAAGCCAGTTTCAAATATTT
>NW_007864939.1:0-607 GCF_000696425.1 Galeopterus variegatus
TGCTTGAAAAGAAGCCTACTGCCAGCAAACTCACCTATGACCTCCATCAACTTAATTCTTCCTTTTTTTTTCCATCCTCTTCCCTTTGCATTTGCCAAAATGGCCTCTCCATTGTAACTCTGGGGTTTTTCACACATTTTGTGGCATTTCGCAAGCTAATACCTTCCTGTTCCATGCCTGACACAAACCATTTGCTAAATCATACCCCCATATCCTCTCTTACAACTTAACTTCAGTGTCACCAGCTCTCTCCAGAAGGTTTTCTTTACAAACTATCTGTATTATTTTGTTTTCTATTGCTTATAATAGAATATCTGAAACTGGGTAATTTATAAGAAAATGAAATTTATTTCTTACAGTTTTAGAGGCTTGGAAGCCCAAGGTTGAGGGGTGCATCTGCTTAGAGCCTTCTTGGTGGGGCCTCTGTACAGAATCCTGTGGCAACGCAGGTATTGCACGAGGGCTGGACGCAAGCACTGTTAAAGTGCTCACTTGCTCTCCTTATAAAGCCACCGGTACACACCTGTGATAACATGTTAAACCATCAACCCATTACTTCATGATCCAATCATCACATTAAAGGTCCCACCTTTCAACACTGCCACAC
>NW_007864940.1:0-607 GCF_000696425.1 Galeopterus variegatus
GTCCGGTACGGGGGCGACACTGAGGGTTGCGATCCGTTGTCGGACATGGAAAAAGACAAAAGACAAAAAAAAAATAAAAAATAAAAAATAAAAAAAAAATAGAGGGTAGTATATTATACACACTATTAAAGACCTTGCTTTTTGTTTTGATTTAACAATATATCTTGGAGATTTTCCCCAGATCAGTAAATAAAGAGCATCCTCACCTTTTTTCTATAGCTTCCTTAGTGCTCTTCCATTATATGAATATAACATAATTTATTTAACCTGCCCCCTCTTGTAGGACACTTGTCTTGTTTCCAATATTTTGCTATTCCAAATATAACTTCAGTGAATAACCTTGTACTTATATAATTTCACTCATGGGCAAGTAGATCTATAGTCTGGAATCCCAGAGGTGGTATTGCTGGGTCAAAGAATATGTTGTATTTGTGATTTTGATAGATCGTGCCAAAATGCCTTCCATAGTGGTTATACCAATTACATTCTCACCAGCAATGTTACAAGCATGTCTGATTCCATTTTCCCACAGCTCGAGCAACAACTTGCTATTCTGATGGGTGAAGAATGTCATGTCAGTATAGGTTTAAGTTGCATTTCTATTTCT
>NW_007864941.1:0-607 GCF_000696425.1 Galeopterus variegatus
GGGATCTTGAAGAGGTGATTGGATTGTAGCACCATGCAGTAGTAAATGGATTAAAAATGGTAGTTAGGGGAGTGGTTCTGCGGGCTTTAAAAAGAGGAGCACGCAAGAGGTTATTCTCTCTGCTCCACCATCTTCTGCCATGTGAGACCCTTGGATCACTGTCACCACCACCAAGATCCTCACCAGATGTGTTCCCTGGACTTTGGACTTCCAGCCTCCAAAACAGTAAGCAATACATTTTGTTTTCTTACAAATCGCCCAGTTCAGGTATTTCTGTTATAAGCAACAGTAACAGACTAATACATACTATATTATTATAATACAATAATAACCTGTCTATTATAAAGGACACAGAGCAGGGGTGGGGTGGGGGAGCAGGGCCTCCCTGTCCTCTCTGGCACACCACCCTCCCAGCACCCAGAAGCGCACCAGATACCGTTGCTCAGAAGTTTCTATGGAGCCCATAGGTCGGTGGGTGCGGCTGGAAGTTCCAGCCCTCTAATTACTCGGGGTGCACCTTAATGCCCCATGGGGCCACACAGCCTTGGAGGAGCTCCTCACACTGGTGGCTTGGTTCGTTGTCCAAATAAACTGCATCCAAGCCCTT
>NW_007864942.1:0-607 GCF_000696425.1 Galeopterus variegatus
GACATGGAGAATACACAAGGTGAAACCACAATAGCTGTGGAAAAGCCATAGAGGTATGTGAAGAATACCTGCAGAAGGCAGATCCGCCAAGATACCACCACCATGTAAAGCAGAGGATTACAAATGGCTACATAGTGGTCATAGGCCATCACAGCAAGCATTGTAACCTCAGCTACAATGAAAAACAAGAATGCTCCAAATTGGGTGGCACATTCATAATATGAGATGGTTTTCTTCTTTACTAATAAATTGGTCAGCATTTTAGGGGCAATGACAGTAGAGTTGCCGAGATTAATGACAGCCAATTGTCGAAGGAAAAAATACATGGGGGTTTGAAGTCGAGAGTCAACACCGGTGAGGGTGATGATTCCCAGGTTCCCTGTCACGGTCAAGCCATAGATCACCAGAAAGACGAGGAAGAGGGGAATCTGGAGCTCTGGACAGTCTGAGACACCTGTGAGAATGAACTCAGTGACCCCAGTGAAATTTCCGGAAGCCATGCGGGAGTTTGAAAATTCATCTATCTGAGGAACAAAGGGAGAAGTTGTTACAAACTTTAAAGAATTACTTTCTTGGACTGTCATTAGATGACAAGGGTGATTCCTTG
>NW_007864943.1:0-607 GCF_000696425.1 Galeopterus variegatus
GAGAACCATTTTCTTACTATGTTTTCTCTGCTTTTTTTTCTTTCTCTTTCTTCTTCCTTCGTAATATAGATAAGATCACACTATACTCACGTTTTTACATTTTAGTTTTTCATGTAATAATTGATCAGAAGAATTACCACATCATGACGGGTAATGAGTTAATTTATCCATACTAAGAAAAATTGGTGTAGTCTGTAAATGTAAAATGAGTCTAAATTTGGCCTGTTTTGGCTTTTGCCTTCTCTTGAAATAACTATTTCCCAACATGACCACAGTTGTGGTTTCCTCATCACCTCGTAGCATGATGATGCTGGAAATGTGTTTGAGTGGAAAAGTGCAATTGTATTTGGGAAGATTTGCAAATAGACCTTGTCTCATTTAGGGTTGGGGAGTAACAGTTTTATGCAAGCTGATGACACAGAGGGCTGACACTTATTTTTCCCAAATAAGAATGGGCCACGGATGTGCCAGTGGGAGGAGATATCATGAAGGAAAGGTAACCATGTGGCTCTGTTGGGGACACTGTCTGGGTCCTTGGTTCCGGCCGAATGATAACCATTTCTCTTGCTCTTAGCGTGGCACTGCTGGGGGGCACTGTGCCCATTGG
>NW_007864944.1:0-607 GCF_000696425.1 Galeopterus variegatus
TGGCACGGCTCAGTGAGGAGCCATGCCAAGCGGAGATGGCTGGCTTGCCCAATCTGAGCCAGCCGGCTCCGCCCCCACTGGAGAAAATGGAGGCAGCGCTGATGCAGGTGCCTAGCCTGGTGTGGTAAGCAGGAGCCGGGCGGGCCTTTGCCCCCCAAGCGGGGCTGGGCTGGGGGTCACTCACAAAGCTCCCAGAGCTGGGCTGGTCCCACGCCTTCCTCTCCATCTCTGTGTCGCCGCTGCCATTTTTCCTGGCCTTTGTTGCCTTGGGCTGCTCGGTCTCCCGGTGTGGTTGGGGCGCTCTCAGGAATCTTCTTTTGCATCGGCCCTAAAACCTCGAGACTGTAGTTGCTTTTTTTCATTGTAGATTAGTTGATCAGTGATTTATTCATTTTTTGTTGCTCTTGGAAATGCAAATAGTACTCTGGCAGCACAGCGCACACTTCTCAGGCTCGCTCTGTCCTCTGGCACGCCCGCTCCAGACCCGTCGCCATCTTGAAAAGCAGTTGTTGGGAGCTTTCTGATGACAGCTTCAATCTCCTTTAATGTTATTGGTCTGTTCAGATTTTCTACATCTTCATGGCTCAGTTTTGGGAGCTTGTGTGTG
>NW_007864945.1:0-607 GCF_000696425.1 Galeopterus variegatus
GAAAGAGCATTTGACAGAATTTAGCATCCCTTCATGATAAAGACTCTAAACAAATTAGGTAGAGAAAAAGAAGTGTCTTGATACAATAAAAGTCATATATGACAAACCCACTGCTAACATCATCCTGAATATAGAAAAGCTAAAAGCTTTTCCTTTGAGAACAGAAACAAGACAAGGATGTCCACTCTCACTACTCCTATTTAACCACATAGTATTGGAAGTACTGGCCAGAGCAATCAGGCAGGAGAAATAAATAAAGGGCATCCAAATAGGAAAAGACAAAGTCAAATATTCCCTGTTAATAGATGAAATGTTTTTATATACAGAAAAACTAAAAAGTCTACTAAAAAATTCTTAGAGCTGATAGACAAATTCAGTAAATTTGCAGGATACAAAATCGATAAACAAAAATCAGTATCATTTTTATACACTAACAACAAGCTAGTAGAATAAGAAACCAAGAAAGCAAGCTCATTCACAATAGTCACCAAAAAAAGTAAAATACATAGGAATAAATTTAACCAAGGAGGTGAAAAATCACTACAGTGAGAACTGTAAAACACTACTGAAAGAAATTAAATAGGACACGAAAAGTTGGAAAGACATT
>NW_007864946.1:0-607 GCF_000696425.1 Galeopterus variegatus
TACACAGCAAGCTCTCAACACATGGGAGTTTCTGATGACGGCCGTGGAGGTGATTTTGCACACGTAAGTGATCATTACATGTTTCTTGAGTTGAAACCCCCTAAAACTGGCAAACATCCAGCCAGAGCATGTTCACCAGCCCCCAAGGAAGATAAACAAATTGGATCCCCAAAGCCCGACAGCCCCTCCTGGTGCTGGGTGTGCAAACGCCCCAGAAGCACAAACAAGCCAGAGGGTTGGGAGTCAGGTCCCCTGTGCCCTTGCCCTTGCCCCTGTGTCCCATTTCAAAGGCCAGCCTCTTGGGAGGAAAGGCAAGGGGGGCGGATGCTGGGACGTGGGGACAGTGGGGAGCTGGAACTGAAGAACAGTTGTCAGGCTGGAGATTGACCAAAGAAAAGAACCCACTGCAGAGAGTCAATAATTGACTCATGCCTTCAAATATTCAGCTCTCTGGCTGCTTAAAAGGTAGGACTGTACCTCTGAATATATACATATGTATATTTTGTAGTTTGATCACAGAGACATGGACACCATCAAGAGGTTGATGGGTGTGGAAGGGGGTGGTCGGGCGCTGGAACCCCTGGGGGACATGCAAAATAGTTTTGCA
>NW_007864947.1:0-607 GCF_000696425.1 Galeopterus variegatus
GGAATGTGGAAGGACTTGGCACCAATTTTTCTATTCTCTGTCTGATATTTAGCGTCCTAGTAAGCCTTTTTCATAGTGTGGCAGTTAAGAATTTAAGAAAATGACTCAAGCTGTGACACTAGCTAATTTGAATAATATTGGATAACTTACTTAACTTCCTTGTGCCTCATTTTCCTCACCTGCAAAACAGCATCATAACGATAATTAGTTCACGAGGTTGTCTTTAGGATTAATGAGCTGGCAGCTGTACAGCACAGAGAACAGCGCCTGGCCCAGAGCAAGTACTACTAAATGTTTGCTTTCTCTGGTCCACAACTGTTCTATTCTGACTACTTGTGGTCCTTCCAACCACAGTTAGGTCACCATTTATTTCCCCTGTGTCTTACTTAGATAACATTTGCCTTCAGAGTTGCTGAGTTCACAATGCTGCTTTGGGAAGTGGCGTTCTTTCATAATGACTTCCCCAAGACTCTAGAAAGCCCTCATGGAAGTAGGAAAGATCCTGGATACACCAGCTCCAGCCCCCCAAAAATCCTGCCCTGTCTCTCTCTAGGGCCTTGTTCCAAATGTCCAGCTGTGGACGGTCCTGGTGCTGGTGCCCATTTCT
>NW_007864948.1:0-607 GCF_000696425.1 Galeopterus variegatus
CCCTGAAAAAAAATGTAGCAGAACTTGCTGAACTGAAGAAGCTATTCAGTGAAATAAAAAAACACAACGGAGAGTTTAACAAGCAGGCTTGTTGAAGTTGAAGAGAGAACCTCTGAACTTGAAGATGGGCTGGTTGAAATAACACAAGCAGGCAAAAACAAAAGAAAAAAGAATCAAAGGCATTGAAGAAAATCTGAGAGAGATATCAGACAACCTTAAGCGCTCAAATATCCAAGTCATGGGCATCCCAAAAGGGGAGGAAAAAGGAGATTGCATTGAAAACATATTCAACAAAATACTGGCAGAAAACTTCCCAGGTATAGGAAAAATCACAGATCTTCAAATCCAGGAAGCTCAACGATCTCCAAACATATTCATCCCAAAAAGATCTTCTCCAAGACATCTTATACTCAAACTGGCAAGACTCAAAGACAAAGAGAGAATCTTGAGAGCTGCAAGAAAGAAGCGTCAAATCACCTATAAGGGTGCCCCAATCAGTCTAACATCAGACTTTTCATCACAAACCCTAAAAGCCAGAAAGAATGAGAGGATATATTCAAAATACTAAAAGCCAGAGATTGTCAGCCAAGAATATTCTACCCAGCAA
>NW_007864949.1:0-607 GCF_000696425.1 Galeopterus variegatus
AACCCCAGAGGAAAGCCCACAAAATGCTCAGAAAATACCCACCTACCCAGAGTTGGCCATCCTGTCCTGGAGGCCTCTTTTAAATGAAAGCAGCATAAGATGTTGCAATATTCCTATGATGAGAATATTTCTTCAGCATATTTATCTCCAGTTTGATTTCTTCCTCCCTCTTCATCCTCAAGAAAAAATAAAAATACAACGTGTGGCTTTTGAATAACACGTATGACTTCACTTTCCACACACACACACACACACACACACACACACACACACACACACACACACACACACAATAACACGAGGAATACAAGTCCCCAGTCCCTCCAGGAGCAGGAGGATATACATGGTCACTTTATCCTCGTGCCAAGATCTGGGACTTTAAGGAGACTCATCCTTTGAGGTGTGGTTTCGGGCTATGCAAGAAGGACATGAAGTATAAAAGGTGAAGATGAATGTGGGAGGCAGCACGGAGACTGCAGCCAGCAGAGGGTGCAGCCCAGCTCTGTCCCACCACCGTGACCTTGGGCAATTCACTACACTTCCTTTAGCCTCAATGTGCTCATCTGTAAAAGTGGGACAAAAAAACGGAATTGACTGATACTCACAT
>NW_007864950.1:0-607 GCF_000696425.1 Galeopterus variegatus
AGTCCCTTCCCTAGAGTTTCCTTTGGGAATCTATTAGTTTGTCTTTGACATCTAACCTTTAGTTAATGTAATTTATTTTTATGTATGAGGTAAGAAAGGAGACCAGATTAATTTTCTTCTAAATAGACAGCTGAAGGTGCCAGCATTGTTTATTAAACCCCCCCCAAAATATTGAAGGGGGTGTTGATACTTCCCTTATCAGACATAAGTGTATACTATAAAGGCTCCTACAAGAAAATCAATATGATAGACAAAAATATCAGTGCAACAAAATGGAGACTGCAGAAATAGATCCCAGCATTTGTAAAATTTTAATACAAGGGTACTTCAAGAAGTTTGTGAAAGAATAGAATTAAAAGATAATGGAAATCTTTTCATGAAGTTTTTGAAATACCCTTGTATATGACAAAGTGGTATTTAAATTTTGTTGGTAAAAGAGTGTTATATTTAATTTGCATCTACTTTCTTAAAATTTCAGGGGGATGAAGAATTTGCTGAGTGTATTCGTTTTTACTAACAACACATATAAATATTCAAGTCATTTGCTAATAAATTCCACAGAAAAATTTAAGATTTTTTGCTTAAGAAATTATCAGTGGCTCATTGT
>NW_007864951.1:0-607 GCF_000696425.1 Galeopterus variegatus
TTGAAAGAGCATCGGAAATGTCAGTCATTGGCTATGGAATGGCGCCAAGCTTATTGCCTCCTGTGGACTGAAACCCACACACTTGGTCGATGAAGGATGCTCTCACCTGCCAGGCCCAGTCTGGTTTCCAGCCTCTACATGCAGCCTCCTCATCAGTGCGAGGCCGCTTGATCTCTATCTGCAGAAAGCATTAGCCCATCTACCATAAGTCCTGATGGTACTACACCAACAGCTAGGCTCAGGGACTTAATATTAGTGACATCTCACTACCTGACCAACCCGGGCCAGTGCCGAGAATCTGATAGCGTGGTTCCTCTGCCCCATCCTCACCTGGGCTCCAACACTTATGACTAAATTTCTGCTCTGGACCCTGACTTAGTGCATGCCCTAATACTCCAAAGCTCTTCTGAGTTCCAAGTGCTGCCTCATTATGACCAGTCCTTCCTGAGGAAAGAGACCTCCATGGGGTCCAACTGACTCGACATTCAAATTCCACCCACTCTGTTTTAGAGCACCTTTTGCTGCTTTGCCTTGGGCCCACTTTCTTTACTCCCTACCTGGCCCATCATTGCCATGTGCATTTAGACTTCTTTCTTGGCCAGACAGA
>NW_007864952.1:0-607 GCF_000696425.1 Galeopterus variegatus
TTTGTAAGACATAAACCTGGAATCAATTGTGTCAAGGGTGATATATGGCAGACAAGAAATTCACCTGATGTTAGTTCCCCACCCATTTAGCTTGTACTACAGAATCCGACTACATACTAAACTTTGCTCAGTTTCTCAAGGGCAATGTGTTCTCTTAAGATGTGGAAAATCAGTCCTTTTGCCTCCTTGGGTTAATCCTTCAGGTTTCACCTTTGAGACCCCATGATCAAGTTGGCTGTCCCTCTCACACGTTCTTGTTGCTCTCCTTACTTGCTAATTCTATCCTGATCACACTGCTTTTCAATTGTGGGCTGACTTGCTTGATTTCCCTCATCATACTTTAAGTCCTATGTAGGCGTAGGACTTTGTGATCACAGTTGTATCTTCTATGCATAACAAGGTGTCTGGAACACACACAGCTATTGGATAAAAATATTTAAATAAGAAGAGAGATTGTTCAGTCCACTGTGCCTGTATAGACAACTGCATAAGAAACATTGAAATATTGCATATAAGGTTAAGTACCTGGCTAAAAAATGTACCTGGAGGAGAAGCTACCATTAGGAGAGGGAAAAAATATTCTGTATAATGACAGAACAATTATCTC
>NW_007864953.1:0-607 GCF_000696425.1 Galeopterus variegatus
AAATATACTGAGGAAATTGCTGTAGGAAAAGAAAGTGCTCGCTAAGAACAAGCTTTTCTTGGTGGATTGACTTAACTTTTTACAAATTAATGAGTATTGCCATGACAATTATCTTACTGTTCTTTTTGTAACCACCTATGTTCCTTTTCTGTAACTTTCTGCCCCAGAAAATAAATACTGGGAGAAGATCCCAGTCCAGTGTTGTTTTTTTAAGGAGGAATATCTCTCTCTTGAGGGTTCCTGGAAAATTAACCCCTTCAGGGCTTCTCACTGCTCAGAAGAAATGGGCTTTGAGTAATACTTTGTGTCTCCATCACCCAGGGGGAAAGAGGTGACAAAGCTGGTTTCTAATCTGCTATGAATACTGTGGGGAAAACAGGATAATTTAGTCAGGCTCCCTCGGCTCAGCTCTGGTTGGGGGTCAAGCAGCACACTTCTTGTAAACAAGTTGTAAGTGGCTGGAGTTAGTGCGCATGTGCAGCAATGTATCTTTTTAGTTTTGTTGCCATTGTGTGTTCTTCAGAGTTTGTGAAGCAGAGCTGGCTGGCAGAGCTTGCATCTAAAAATAGGGCATGTTTACTCTGCTGGCAGCTGCTCAGTTTTTCTT
>NW_007864954.1:0-607 GCF_000696425.1 Galeopterus variegatus
CGCCTGGCTCCCGCCTACCACACCAGGCTAAGCGCCCACAACAAAGCTGCCTCCATTTTCTCGGGTGGGGGTGGAGACGGCCGGCTTACTGAGGGCAGGCCAGCCATCTCTGCTTGGCGTGGCTCCTCACTGAGACGTGCCATTTGCTTACCTCGACACGGGGCACCCCGGGGCCTGTGGACCGGCCTACAATTCCACTCTCCCCATGGATCTCAGACGGGGCTGGTAGCGTGGGGAGCCCCCAGCCAGCATAGGGGGGGCAGGGAAGAGGAGCCCGCCCAGATCGTCTCTCCGCCACACCCTGGGCATCGGCCCCAGATAAACTCCCTCTTCCCGGGAGGCAGATTCCATCTCTGGGGACCTCAGTTTGGAAGAACCCCTAACTGATTTCTGGTGGGGAGAGGGGAGCCCGGAGATCCCTCGAGCTACATTGTAGTTACTAGTGAGCTCTCCAGAAGGGCCGAACTGTGCGGGGGGGAGTCAAAGAGGAATTGTGTGCTGAGGGACCATCCCCCGATGAGTTCACTCCCGGCAGTCGGAGAGTCAGGACACCTACTGGGCAGGGCGGGAGAGGGCACAACTTTGATGACTCAACTGAAAGTCAAGG
>NW_007864955.1:0-607 GCF_000696425.1 Galeopterus variegatus
CTGGATTCTGGACACATTTCAAAAATGGGTTTAACAGCACTTCCTAATGGAATAAATCTAGCATATAAGAAAGAGGAGTCAGGGAGGACACCAAAAATGTCAGACCATGTAATTAGAAAGACAGAGTTGTCATCAGTGAAGATGGAGAAGACTCTGGCAGGAGCACATTTGAGGAAGGGACCTCACAGGCATTCAGTTTAGGAGATGTTGAAGCTCAGATATCTACTTAGAAATGCAGGTGAGGTGGTCAGGTTGGCAGTGGGACACACCAATCTAGAGACATTGATGAGAAATGTCTGAGCTGGAGAAATAGAATTGGGAGGTGATGTCACAGATATTTAAATCCTTGAGCACGGATGAGGACACTGTGGGGGAGGTTGGCTGTAGAATAGAAAGGGAGCAAAGACTGAGCCCTGGACCTCCAGTGCTAATCCACGTGATCACACCACATGCCCAGAGCAGACGCCACAGAAGGTACATAGACCAGGGAGTCCTGGACACTCCTGTGCACAGGAATTACCTGGACATCACTCTTAGACTCAGATCGTCTGGAGTCGAGCATGAGATTTCATATTTATAACAAGGTCACTGTTGGTGCTGATGCTGC
>NW_007864956.1:0-607 GCF_000696425.1 Galeopterus variegatus
TGAAGATGGTGAGAGACTGACATAGATTCCAGTCTGTACTTGGGGATTAAAGCCCATCCTTTTTTTTTTTTTTCATTTTTGTCTCTTTTTTACTGACCGGTAATGGGATCGCACCCCTCAGTGTCGTGCCCATACCGGGGACTGGCAACGGGATCGCAACCCTCGGTGTTGCGCCCGCACCACGCTCAGCCAGTGAGCGGGAACCGGTCTCCACATGGGATCTGAACCCTCCACGGGAGCGCTGCCACGCTCCCAAGCAGTGCACTCTCCAGTGCGCCACCGGGCCGTCCCTAAAGCCCATCCTTATAGGTTTGTTTGTCCTTGCATCTCTCATTTCATGTGTAATTTTCCTTCCTGACTGCTTTATCAGCTGATCTCAGACTCTAATATCAGATGCAGAGGCAAGCAGCTTCATAGAGACTGTCTCTTATAATTGCATGAGGTCAAATTCAAATAATAAAATCTCTTTATATATATGTGTGTGTGTGTATATACATATGTACATACATATCTACCTATACATCTGCTAGTGGTTCTGTTTCTCTAATCAAGCCCTGATTGATATATAATTTTTCATTTACCCTAAATACTAGTCCTCAGTTTTATG
>NW_007864957.1:0-607 GCF_000696425.1 Galeopterus variegatus
GGACCTCAGGAGGGTGGCCTCCTGCCTTCCCTCTCCCTACATATAATTTTGAGAGAAAGAGAAGGAGTGGGGGAGACATAGAGAGGCAGAGACCAAAAGGGCTTGGGGAGAGGCAGAGTAGCCCATAGGGGCCAGGGAAAGACAGAGAGAAACAGCAGTGAAGCCCAGAGAGCAAAAGACAACCCCCGCTGCACACACTCCACAAACAGACGGACAGAGACACACACAGAGACGGAGAGACAGGGCGACAAAGAATAGCCTTGGAAATCCATATGGAATCAATCACAGAGAACACAGTGGGGCTCGCATATGGCGTCCTCTGAGCCTTCTCCAGATGACAGAGAGAAAGAGAGAGAGGGGAGAGGGGAGAGCACACAGGAGGGAGATAATTAGAGGGATCACTCAGGCTTGGGCACGCAGGTCTGGGATGGGAGCTGGAAGTGCACTGAGGGGCAGATCCAGTGGTCCAGCTTCATCCTAGCCCAGATCATCCCTCTGTGGCCTCTGACCCTCAGAGACCCCTGAGGAATCATTGTTCCAAAGACCCTGGTCCTCCATGGCTAGGGGGACGGAGGCCCCAGAAGCTCCATGTGGTTGCACAGAGGGC
>NW_007864958.1:0-607 GCF_000696425.1 Galeopterus variegatus
CACCTTCTCCCCTGAGGTAGGACGTCATCGAGGATCTCCTTTCTGCCTGTTCTGCTTGTGGACAGGACTGGATTGAGAGACTGTTGTGGGACATGCGAAGTTTGCCCAGAGTTTTTGTTTCCCGTATCAATCAAGAGGCTGTTCCTCGCCTTCTCCAGCTCCATTTCAGTGGTGCTGACAGTGGGGTCTCTTTTCTCTCACCTACTAGAGGACCCACTTAGCCACCTCACCTTCCACATCTCATCGATGGGCTGAAGGTGCTTCCTTCAGAGGGGCTTATGTTTAATATAACATTTTTAAAGATGGTAATGAGTCTCAGGTGCTCACCTCTGTGGGTAGAACCTCAGGTGTGTGGCACGTAAGTGCATCCAGAACCTATGGAATCATGGTTGGTCATCAGTCCAGCTTGACAGCACTGGTAACCCCAGCTCTATTCTTTGTCATTCCCAGGAAACACACGTGGTGGTAGTTTCAGAGGAGATAAGATGCCTTTTACAATGTAATCAGTTCATCCATTCGTTCCATGTTTATCGGGCAATTTCTTGATGTGCTGCACTAAAAATACACAGACAAGCAGTGAGCCTTCCCCTTCTATTAAGGGCAATTG
>NW_007864959.1:0-607 GCF_000696425.1 Galeopterus variegatus
CCCTGGCATCACTTTCTGGACTTACATCTCTTACATCTCTATCTCCCACACTCCACTGTGAACAACTTGAGTTCATGGCTTTGTCTTCCTCATTGTTCTGCCCAGAATTATTAGGACGGAGACAATAAGAGAAAAAGCTCAGGGTCTCCTAGATGAGTAGATTGGTGACAGTTTTTATATGAATAAAAGAAGAAAAATGACCCTGGGTGTACTTTACAAGTGGCAATTTGTACAGGAACACCATGAGAGGAACACCACCCGTTTTCTCTTGAGGAGCATGATATGAGTGAGAAATAGGTGAGAGAAAAAGGAAACTTTTCTCACTCACTCATTCACTTTTAAAGAATGAGGAGAACGGGACAATGATCATCTCTGAGGGTTCTATTTAGGAAAAAAGAACAACTTTTATCTTGAGGTGTTAGTATATTTGGTTAAGAAGTGTGTCTCAGGTTTGCCTGTTAATGGCTGGGAGAATTCAATTCTCAAAATCCACATTATACTCTAATTATTCAAGGAAGAGACCCTGGCAGGTGCCAAGTAGCAAGGAAAGGAAGTCTGAGTACGATGTTCCCCTGCAAGTAGTGTTCTATAGTTTTGCTCTTTACAG
>NW_007864960.1:0-607 GCF_000696425.1 Galeopterus variegatus
AAAGACACTGAGGCTCAGTAATTCTAATTACCATTTCACTTTCTTACTCTCCAAAATGGCTAGAATAACTAACTCTCTTTGACTGCACAAGCCAGCGTCCTTCTCTGTCTTTTCCTTTACCAGCTCTAAATTGGGTTTTTCCATAATTCTGAAACTAACTTCAAGGTCTCATCCTCATTAAGACAGAACAGATTTACAGGACACTATCAGTTGACCAAAGCAAAACAGGTAATTGCAATGGAAATAAATGATACAAAGAAAATATTATTAATGATATCAGAGAAAAGAGTTCAATGAAAATGTCCTTGTTTTACATGGCATACTTCATAACTCCCTATCTCTAAGTAGACTACAAGTTTTCAAATTTTTATCTTAATTATTTTTAAAGTAACTGCAATTTAATACATGTAATATGCACTGTCTACACCGGGAGAGTGGCAGGAACTCAAGACAGACTTTTCTTGGGAAGAAAATGGTGAAATGGCTTTAGATAGGAAGGGCTAATTGGCATCCAACTTAAAATACTCAAGAAATGAGCCTAATCTTCCAGGCCATTTTCTCTTACTAAGAAACATTGGGAGACAGAATACATGTGATGTGTTTGAAA
>NW_007864961.1:0-607 GCF_000696425.1 Galeopterus variegatus
TGAACCCTCGCACATGCATCACCTAGTTTCAACAGCTAACCTCTCTTTGTCCATCTCGTTGTGACTGTCCCCTCATGCCATTGGTAGGCAATTAGCTCCAGACCCACCCTTCTATGTTCTTTCTGTCACGCTGGGGCTGCAGCTCTTCAAACCTCATTTCTTCTTTGCCAGCTGGTGCTAGAGGGAGACTGAGGGGTGTTCGAGGGGAAGGGGACTTGCTTCTTTCCCTGGTTTCCTGTTAACACCACTCCAGCAATGATTCTTCTCTGTCAGCTGCAGTCCCTTTCCAGTGCAGCAGTCATGTCCAGTTGGCAGTGTTTCTAACACTCACATAACCAACCTCGTTGCTCTCCTCAAAGACACCTTCCCCAGGTGGCCAGAGCACACCGGAAGTCTAGGCCCTGGGCCTTCGGAGCCCAGCTCTGAGCTCAGAGACATTAATGCTTTTCTCACAGGTCTGTGTTTCACCTGGTGGAGCCCGTGCTCCAAGCTCCTAAGTTTTGATAGTTCCAATCTCTTCTCTTTGTTCCCCCAATACAAGGGCTCCCTGCAGCTGCTACTTCCATGATATTTTAGTTTTCTCTTTTAGCTTTTCAGTAACCTGATT
>NW_007864962.1:0-607 GCF_000696425.1 Galeopterus variegatus
CCATTGATCTATTTGTCCATATGCCAATATAACATGAGGATACACCAGCCTTAATTACAACAGCTTTATTATAAATCCTCCTATTCTGTTATTTTTTCAAGATTGTTTTGACTATTCTACATCCTTCATTTTTCTATGTCAATTTTAGAATTAGCTTGTAAATTTCTATACAAAAACACTATCTGGGATTTTTATTATAATCGTATCAAATCTATAGATTAATACATGGAGAATTGACATCATTAACATTATTGTGTCTTCCAACAAAAATGATATATCTCTCCACTTAGAACTTCTTCACATTTTCTCAGCAATGCTTTGTAGTTTTTACTATAGAGATTTTGTATATCTTTTATTAAATGATTATTAAGTATTTTAAGTTTGATGATATTGTAAGTGGGAATTACTTTTTTCCAATTTTATTTTCCAGTTATCAGATAGTATTATAATTACAATTGATTTTGGTATATTAATCTTGTATCCTGTGACCTTGCTTATTATTTCTAGTAGTTTCCTTGCATATTTTAAAGGATATTTTATATAAAAAATTTGTGGCCCACACAGAAAGATGATTTTAATTCTACCTGCTGCAATTTTATTTTATTCT
>NW_007864963.1:0-607 GCF_000696425.1 Galeopterus variegatus
ACCATCCAAGCTGAAGACGACTGTGGGCTGGCTTATGTGATGCCAGAGGGGTGGGAGCTGCCCATGGTCCTGACTGACCTGCCACCATGGCAGCAGCCACCCTAGGGCCCCTGGCCTGGCAGGGCCCACAGACCCATTACGATGTCAGAAGCCCCTGAGTTCACAATCAGTGACACCACAGCTGCTTACCCATGTGGCTCAAATTCCAACCTGTAATTTGGTATGTTGTGTTTTTGCTTTAATTCATCTAAAGGCATTCTCTAAATTCCCTTTTGGATTTCCTCTTTGACCCACTGGTAAAGAGTATGTTGTTTAACAGGCACATATTTGTGAAATTTACAGTTTTCCTTCTGTCATTGATTTCTAATCATTCTATTGTGATCAGAAAATATTATTTGTATGATTTGAATCTTTTAAAATTTATTAACATTTATTTTGTGGCCTAATATACCCTAGAGAACATTCTATGTACACTTGAGAAAAATGTATATTTTGCTCATGTTGGGTGTAGTTTTCAGTATATATCTGTTAAGTCTAATTGGTTTGTAGTTTGTTCAAATACTCTATTTATTAATTGATCTTATGTCTGGTTCTACCCATTACTGAA
>NW_007864964.1:0-607 GCF_000696425.1 Galeopterus variegatus
ACACTGCAAGTTCCAGAATACAGACTTACTGAATTTTTTTTACTCCTACCCACAAAGGATTTGCTTTTTTGAGCTCATCTTGTAGTACCCTGTCAAGTGTAGCCAAAGGTAACAATATTTTATTTATTGATTTCTTCAGCTAAAGCCATGGACTCATTTAGTACATTATCTGCCTTCTGATTTATCAGAAACTTTTAGGAAATGATCTGTGATCAAAAGGCATGGATTGACAATTTTCCAATCTTCAAATAAAGTTTCCTTGCTATCCAATGTCTAGTACAAGAGCCTATGACACAATTTTTTTTTTTTAATAAATGTAGAACCCCATTGCTGGTAATAATATCTTTATCAGTACTTTTAGGGTAGGTGTAAGCAATCTCAAAATCTCAGTAGCTTACAACTATGTATCTCCATTTCTAGCTTATTTTATATATCTAATTTGGATCAATTTCTCTCCTTCACATTCCTTCATTCTGCAACAAGACTATAGAACTATCTAAATTATAAATTATTAATTACAAGAATCTTATTTGTTATCTAGCACAAGTTTCTCATACATATATATATGAGATTATATTGGTAGAAAAATCACAGAGGAAATAAGAAA
>NW_007864965.1:0-607 GCF_000696425.1 Galeopterus variegatus
AGGGGATCGCAACCCTTGGTGTGGTGTCGCCCACACCGTGCTCAGCCAGTGAGCGCACCGGGGCCATCCCTGTATAGGATCCGAACCCACGGCAGGAGCGCTGCTGCGCTCCCATCGCCGCACTCTCCCGAGTGCGCCACGGGCTCGGCCCTATTTAAACTTTTTAAATAGATGACACAGGCCAGTGGTAAAAAATGTTGTGGGTTCCAAAGGATATATACAGGGTAGCCATTTAAATCTCTGCCAGTCGTGCAAGCCCAAAAGAAAGAGGGGGACAGAGAGAGAGATTGGGAAGGGCAGGCCATGTCCCTTTGAGACTGTGACTTAGGCTCGCTACGTTTCTCTCCTTGGGATTCACCTTTTCACAGGCTTTGCCCATTTTTCTACTGGGTTTTTGGTCTTGGTTGATTCATGAGAGATGCTGTTAGACGAAGGCTATTAATCGTGTCCCCCAACTGTACATAGTAAATTCGCTGTAAGCTTTTCCCCGGTCCAGCCTCTGCAGGAGGTTTTTCCTCGGTGGCATCTGGCTTTCAGAGCGTGTTGAGAAAGGATTTCCCCACCCCCAGGACTGAAAAAGAATATGTATCTGGAATTTGCCCCGGGA
>NW_007864966.1:0-607 GCF_000696425.1 Galeopterus variegatus
TTCCATAAACTAGCGTTATTCTATGCAGCCCCAAGGTCATCTTTAACATTTTGTGTTCATTATGTAATCATTGTCACATTACACATCTGCCACGTGAAAGGGTTATACTTTTAAGACTTTCTCCTTAACTTCTTAAATTTAGGTGCAGTTTTACATTCATTCTTACTAAACATCATTTTGCTGAGGTTTTTTGGGGTTTTTTAATCTTTATATTAGGCATCCCTCCCAACTTAGCATATGTGAATATTCATAAGGCTGCCATCTGTATTGACATGAATAAATACGCTGGAAGGGACTGGTCCAAGATTTGCGTGGCCTGCCATGAGACAGATGCACACTCAGACTCATAAATCCTTTTGTCGACCTTTTGGGATGATATCGTTGAGCATATCTGGGTTGTCATCGCACCTGTACTTCTGTATTGTGTTTGTTATGTCATCACAAGACATCGTCAAACAAAATGTCTTAAGAATACATTAGTGTCTTGTCATTGAACGGCATCACCCCAACTTAACAGCCTCGTACCCCCTTTAAGAGTATGACCTGGAACCAGTGTGGTTCCTACTGGTGACAGCTTTCTTCTCTGAGAACTGGCTGGAATTTTTGT
>NW_007864967.1:0-607 GCF_000696425.1 Galeopterus variegatus
TTTTCTGTAGACAGATAGCCCTTTAATTAACTATCATTAACCACCATTTAATTAACTACCACTGTAAAATTTGACAAGGATTGTTGTTTTCCCTGTTTGTTAGCATCCCCTTAATTTTTTTACTTTAACAAATATTTTTTGAGAACCTACTATATACAGATTTCCTACTATACTGAACATGATTTTTCAGATTTCTTTCCTTTATTCCTGCCTGTTTTCTTTATTCCTTCTTTCCATCTTTGCTTCTTTTCTTCCTCATTGATAGGTCACTGTGTGTGGCTTGGAGAGGAAAGGGATGTTTATGTAGCTACTGTACTGTCTTCCAAAAAGCAAAATGATTAATATTTATAGTGTATCTTATTGTTTGTATTAGACATAAAGGTCTTGATACTTCTTATAAACTAACTCCTCTTTCTAACTTTTTCACTGCCTCACTTATGGCTTTATGGATAGTAGACATCCAATGACATTTGTTGAATTGAAATGAAATGGAAGCCATCAACTTTCTAAAAGTAAGGGTTTGAGAATTAATTGTGGAGGGGGAGACACAAAATTGATCATGGTCTCAAATCAGCTGATGATCCTAATTTGTCTTACAAAACTTCTG
>NW_007864968.1:0-607 GCF_000696425.1 Galeopterus variegatus
CAAAAACATTTAAAAAGACAAAGAAGGCCATTATATAATGATAAAGGGAACTATCCAGCTCAAAGATATAACAATCATAAACATGTATGCACCCAATACTGGAACACCCAGATATATCAAGCAAACACTCTTAGACCTAAAGAAGGAGATAGGTCCTAATACATTAATAGTGGGTGATCTGAACACCCCTCTCTCTGTATGGGACAGGACTTCCAGGCAACAAGTCAATAAAGAGACACAGGATTTAATCTACATCCTAGACCAACGGGACTTGGCAGATATATACAGAACATTTCACCCAACAGCTAAAGAATATACTTTCCTTTCATCAGCTCATGCTACATTCTCCAGGATAGACACATATTAGGTCACAAATCTAGTCTCAGCAAATTTTAAAAAATTTAAATCATTCCAACAATCTTTTCAGACCACAATGGACTAAAACTTGAGGTAAACAATAAACAAATCCCTGGAAGATAAACAAATACATGGAAAATAAATAGTAGGCTCCCAAATGACCTATGGGTCCAAGAAGAAATTAAACAAGAAATCAAAAAAATTCTAGAAACTAATGAGAATAAAGATACATCATATCAAAACTTGCAGG
>NW_007864969.1:0-607 GCF_000696425.1 Galeopterus variegatus
AGCTATCTGCCCATTTGAATTTTTCATTTGAGAGATTCCACGATCCCCTTTCTTTCCTTTTGTATGATATGGTGCCTATAAGGTGCTCATAATGCCAACCCCGATCTGTCCATTTCTCAGGTATCCTTGTGCTGATAATAGTCTTGTCTGTTTTCCATAGGCTGAGCAGAGAGAGGCAGAGAATTCAGACTGGTCAACCACTAGGTGGTGCTGGCACACGGCTGGGCCCTGCTGGTGGAAATGGGCCTCACTTAAAACAGCTTCCCAGCACCTCCGCCGGTGCACTCATTTGATGTTGTAAAATAAATTTAAAAATTATTTTCTTCTTACTGTTTTATGCTTGCTTAAAGGTTTTTGAAGATGTCTCCATACTCATGAACACATAGCACAAATAAAAGTAAAAAAAGTTATTTTAACATCAGATATCTAGGAACCTGATGCATCTAAGTGATGCGTTTGGGTTTCCTGCAAACAGTTTTGTCTGAAGGGTAATTTTTAGTATTATAAGTGCAGTAGAATTAAACAGCAAAGTGAAAGTAAATGATTTAAAAAATTTCACAGAATGGGCCGGCCCGGTGGTGCACTGCTACAGTGCGCTGCTTGGGAG
>NW_007864970.1:0-607 GCF_000696425.1 Galeopterus variegatus
CATGATCAATTTCCTCGATTTTGAGAAGTATTTTCTTAGAGGGTTCCTTGTCTTCTCTAGGCTAGTATCTTTTTCTAGGGGGAAGATCTTTATCACCAGCCTTGAGTACTGACGAGACTGGGACTGTGTGGAGGGAGAGTGGCCAACCTCAGGGCCCAGCAAGGACAGTCTAAAAGTTAAGTTAAAGGCTTTCTTGGATTCCTTTAAGCTCAGACATGAGATAACATAGGAGAGTTCACTGTCGGGTGGGAGGGTCAGGCCTAGGCCCATCCCAGGTAGGAAAAGATGGTTGGGCTCAGCCTGGGGGCATCTAGTGATTGTGGAGTGGAGGGGCTGTGCCCATCAGTATCTGTCAGAGAAGGATGGGGATTTCTAAACTGAGGAGTTCAAAGGGACTTAGCTCTGCAGCACCTACAAAGCCTCTAGGGTTAGGCCCTGAGGACCTGGAGACTTACAGGAAGCTTCAAGAGGTTTCAGGGCCTTAGGAGAGAGTAGCTAACTTGGATCATTTAGAGTCGGGCTTGGTTAGGCCCAGGAGGTTCAGAAAACACAGACTAGCCTGGGCTCATGGGGCTCTTCAGCTCTTCCCAGAGGCAGCCTTGGGTAA
>NW_007864971.1:0-607 GCF_000696425.1 Galeopterus variegatus
CCACACGTGTATTTCCTCTAAGATATAACACAGAATATTGAGTTCTAGAAGAGGAATGAGGTCAAAGCCAGGGACTTGCCAATCAGTGCAGAAGTTCTCTAGATGGTGTGCTCCTGATACTCCCCAAGGTCACGGCCCCAAATGGTCATTGATCTTCACTGATAATTCTGAGTAAACAAGCCAAAAACATTTCTGTGGTGAGATGCTGGGTGAAAGGAGAGAGAGAGAGAGGAAGGAGATCTAAGGACTTATAAGAAAATCAGTTCCCATTTTTTTGACCCTCACTTTGTGCCAGAAGTAATACATGTGTGATGTCTAATATTTGCAAGAACTCCAAAGCACTGATTTTATCACAATTTAAAGATGAGAAAATAAGCCAAGAAACACCAAAGGACTTGCTCAGGGCTACTTAGCAAGTGCATGATAGATCTGTGACTAAAATCCAAGTCTTTCAAACACCAGACCTAGAGCAATTTTTATATACTGCAGTGCTAGTAACAGAATATCTACACAGGTGGGAAATAGGGAGAGTAACAATAGAAGGAAGTGTGAATGCATTATAATTATGCTAAAAATGCAAGAATTAAAGGTGTTAGCAAGTGAAACT
>NW_007864972.1:0-607 GCF_000696425.1 Galeopterus variegatus
AAAATCATGTTACTTCCCTACTTAAAAATTTTAGGATTGAAAACAAAAATCTTGGCTTGAAGTCAGATGATCACACTTGTATTGTGTGACTGTCACATTCTAGGCCCTGGAACAGAATATGCAAAAAGATAGATAATAAAAAATCCCTGCTCTTAGAAATACGGTCTATTGGTGGTCTCACACTGTTTAGGGCAGCGTTTATCAAGGTCGGGTCCACTGACCTGCCATTAGCATTCCTGGTGCCGAGTAGAGCTACAGTGAACTGGGAGTGTGGAGTGAGGGCACCACAGCCAAGCTGCTCAGGAGAGATGAGGCCCCTTTTGGCACTGGCAATCCAGGGCTTAACTCTGTCACAAGTTATGGAGAGTATGGAGAAAGCTAGGAGATGTAGGAAGTGGGACACTGGGTGCTACCCTGTTCTTTCTAAAGAAACAGCCACATCTTATACCCCTCACAAGGGAGCTACTGAGTCTGAGGGAGGTCTAAGCTCCTGGCAAAAGGAAAATGCGTGAAGAATCCAGGCCTTATCAGGCCTCCTTACTTGGACCCTCCCACTCTGTGGCTACCCAAAGCAAATCTGGCTTCTCAGAATTGGCTGACAGAGCAA
>NW_007864973.1:0-607 GCF_000696425.1 Galeopterus variegatus
CAATAGTGCCACATAAGAGGATTCACTAGCCAGAGGTGTGCATCACAGCAAGAGTGGTGTCCGGTGACCAGGTGGACAGCGGACCATCCTGCAAAGGCCAGATGATGCTATCCATACACTCTTGGGGACCTGTATGACACTGAAGCCCCCTCCACCTTTTCTTGTCGTGAAGACTCACAGGCCACACATCATACCATGTTTACTTAGTATCTCGGAAAAGAAACAGGGAATGAGGAGGGTATTCGTAAAACAGATTTTTTTTTTAAAGACAATATTATGATAGGATTACTTTGATTATTGAATCAGACTAAGCTTAAACTTCTATTAAATGTTTTTTCCTGTTACTCAGAAGATGTTTTAAATTTTTTTTCCTGTTACTCAGAAGATGTTTCTTGAAGGAATCCACAGACACAGTCAAAGCAATATACTTTCTCTGCATATCTAACTTATGGTGTTAAATTTTGTAACACAGCTATATGTGGTAGAGATAATATAAAAAGAAAAAAATTCTCCTACTACTTACCAGCTTTCAATCTACTAATGCAATAATTTTCTTTCCATATACTCTGGCAAACCTATTCCTTCTCTTAGAGGGATGCTACGTACA
>NW_007864974.1:0-607 GCF_000696425.1 Galeopterus variegatus
AATTTAAAAGGTCTGTAAGAGGGCTGGCCCGGTGGCGCACTCGGTAGAGGGCGGTGCTCCCATCGAGGGTTCAGATCCCACATAGAGACCTGTCCGCTCACTGGTTGAGCGCAGTGCGGGCGCGACACCGAGGGTTGCGATCCCGTTACTGGTCACGAAAAAAGACAAAAAGGAAAAAAAAAAAAAAGGTCTGTAAGAAATTATAAAGGTATTCAAGTGGATTGTGGCTTTCACTAATTTATTTCAGTCGTTAATTTATAAGATGACATTACTAAACTGGAATTACTAAAATAAGGAAAGGACTACCCGTGCCTCTATTTAAAAACAGTTACTGTTTTCTTTCTCTTTTTTAAATGAATTTAGAATTTTGGTTAATAGCCACACTTACGGGACTTCTGTAGATACAGAAAGGGAGAGTAGCAATTGGGGCTACTTGTAGAGGCACAGAGCATGCTGGTAATTGGCACTGCTATGGGGAATCCATTTCTACCTTTCATATGCGGGACTGCAGCTAAGCACTTAGTCTCTCTGGGCTGTGGTTTTATCATCTGAAAAATATAGATAATAGTGTAATATAGAAGAAGAGCACTGCACACCTCATGTTAAA
>NW_007864975.1:0-607 GCF_000696425.1 Galeopterus variegatus
TCACTGGCTGAGCGAGGCGCGGGAGCAACGCCGAGGGTTGCGATCCCGTTGCCGGTCCCCGCTCCAGTACGGGGGCAACACTGAGGGTTGCAATCCGTTGCCGGACACGGAAAAAGAAAAGACAAAAAAAAAAAAAAAAATCAGAACAAAGATCAAGATGATGGGAAAAGATCTATTTTCAAAGGGCTCTTAGATTTTAAGGTATGATATAATGATTTCTGGAGAGCTTTGTTGAGCAGACTAGGGGAGGCCAAAATATAACTTCTTATGGGAAACTAGTAACAAAGGTGAATAAAAAGTTTTATAATAGTATAGTAATTAAGAGGTTGAATTTCAGACTCAGGACAGACCAAATGTGAACCTAAATAACTCCAACCTTTAGTGTTTGTGGTCTTAATCATGTTGTTTAACTTCTCTGAACTCCAGCTTGCTCATCTGAAAAACTGTGATATCAAATTCATAGAGTTGTTTTAAAGTTTAAGTGAGCTGACAGTAAGTGCTTAATTAATGGTGACTATTGTTATCAGTTGTTGTTTATTTCTTCACTTTTTCCATCTTTCCATTATACCGTGATTATCAGTGACAGAATAATAATGTTTCAGCTTAT
>NW_007864976.1:0-607 GCF_000696425.1 Galeopterus variegatus
TTTCCACAGGAAGTTAAGGATAACTATAAATGCTGGAGCCTCTTTAAGACCAGAATGGGAACACCATTCAGAATCCACGGAAGCTTCATTCAGTCCTGGCCCTGACTATCTGTGGTTCTTTCCAGAGCAAGAGCCTAAAGCTCTTTATTCCTTGGGCACAATAACTTGTCTCAGCTGCATCTGGCCTCCCCTTGCCTGTGTATCACATCTGCCCTTTCTCCCATGAACAATTACTGGCTGTTCTCTAATTTTTTCAGCATAAACTCCTAGAGAAAGAGAATCTTACTAGCATACCTAGCTGCCATAATCTTCACCACAGTGAAAGGAGAAACATGGCTCAGAATACAGTCCCTCTTTCTCAAAGAGCAACTAAAGACCAATCTCTTCCTTAGGAAATGTGGGGTTGCAGGAATCATGGCACATATTCCAAGTACACCAGTGGAGCTGATACAATGGAGCACCTGAAATGCCTGGCTCATAGTAGGTGCTCTATAAAAGGTAATTTTTACTCTTTTAAGAGGACTCAAAATTGAATTCCAGCTCTCATAAAATGAGTGACAATGTGACTGATAGCTAGTAGCTAACTGAGTATACTGTATATGCCATA
>NW_007864977.1:0-607 GCF_000696425.1 Galeopterus variegatus
ACTTCAATAAATGTAACATATAACACACAGTATCAGTTTTAGAAACTTCTCTTTCTCCAACCAAAAATCTTTTTTCCTTTTTAAAAAAAATTTAACTTCTCAGTATGCATTGTAGTCGATTTTCATGACCCTTTACCCATTCATCTTCCCCCCTCCCTTTCTTGCCTCCCCCCTACACATATATACTCACTTGTCTTAAAAAGTTCAAAAAATTGTTGTGATTGTGTCTTATCTACACAATGGAATTCTACTCTGCTATAAAAAAAGAAAGAAATACTACCATTTGCAACAACATGATGGACTTAGAGAAAATTACATTAAGTGAAGTGTCAGGCACAGAAAGAGAAATACCACATGTTCTCACTTATCTGTGGGAGCTAAAAATAAATAAATAAATAAACACACAAACAAATAAAGGGTGGGTGGGGGGAAGAAGACACCGAAATCACAACCAAATATCTTTTATAGGATAATATATATATATGTAAACAACATGCTATGTTTATTTTTTTCTAAAAGCACTTAGGCAAGCAAAAGTATAAGCAGAAAATCTTTCTCAAACCCTAAATTTAGTTATTTATTCAAGAAAAATAATCATATGTTCATT
>NW_007864978.1:0-607 GCF_000696425.1 Galeopterus variegatus
CTCATGTGTGGAAGCTAAAAAAGTTGATCTCACAGAAGTAGAGAGTAGAACAGTGGTTACTCGAGACTGGTGGTGGGGGGATGGGAAGAGGGTGGTCAATAGATACAAAACTGTAGAGAGATGGGAAAGAATAAGATCTAGCATTCTATAGCAGTATAGGGAGATACAGTCAACAGCAAATTACTGTATAACTTCAAGTAGCTAATTGAGAGGATGTTGAATGTTCCCAACACAAAGAGGTAACAAATGTTTGAGGGATGGATATATTAAATACCCTGACATGAGCACTGCACACTGTATAAATGTACCTGAATAATACGTTTTGAAGTGCAGCTTGCCTCATCAGTTCATGCACATCTAACTACGTATTTTTTTAAACATTGCACGGTCATTTGCAGACTGGACATACACTTCAGCTGATCCCTTTCACACGGACCGTGCATTGTTTCTCATTTTTCACTATTACAGTATTACACAGGTATGGGTTTGATCTTCATGAAGTCCCTCATTACTACCTTTCAATATGCTATATACTTTCTATATTTTTCTTGTAATTTTTGCTTCACTCTACTAGATTATAACCTCCATTAGGGCAGGGGTTTTGTCT
>NW_007864979.1:0-607 GCF_000696425.1 Galeopterus variegatus
AGTGCTCTGGTTTATATTTAAGTATAAGGTCACCCTAGCCACACGACACATTGCTGTCAAAATAGGATTAGAGATCCTACATTTCACATTCACCAGATCATCCATTTCAACATGTTTTTCCAGTCATTAAAAGTCCTTTATTTCTGACTTACAGAGTGAAACGCAGCAGCCCGTCCCTTAGAAATGGTGACGTGTAACACATCAAGCATGAGACCTCCAGCTGAAATTTTTGTTGACTTGTTTTTCCCTTCGTTTTGCTTTGTTTTACCCTTGCGGTTTAAGGACTTCAGCAAGCATTAATTATTTCTTTTGTGTTCTGATGTCAAGTTGTTTTCAGCTATCTTTTTCTTAATAGGATTTAAAGGAAAAAAATTAAATATATATTGAATTCCACTTATGCTTGGTTCTAGCAATGACTTCTCTCCTGAAAAACTTACATAGAGGAAGTTAACATGCTTTCTACAGCCTGTAATTAAACAGGCCTGCTGAGAAATCATATGCAATTGTTTATGATACTTGTGATTAATTCCCGTCATGGCAGATGCTATACAAGTTGCATTATCAAAACCAGTAATGGTCCGGTTCTGTAGCAGGCTAGTTACGACTG
>NW_007864980.1:0-607 GCF_000696425.1 Galeopterus variegatus
ACACTGAGGGTTGCGATCCATTGCCAGTCATGAAAAAAGACAAAAAGGAAAAAAAAAAAGAGTATATAGTTTCAACTAATGAAGAGGAATAAGCTTTAGTGATCTATTGCAAGAACAGTGACTATATTAATAATAATGCATTATATATTTGATAATTGCTTAAAGCAAAGAATATTTATTAGACAGGTTTGGTGGAGTCTTCTACAAGAGAGGGAACTGAAAGAAAGATGTTTCCTTGGAAATATTGCTGAGGTGATAGACTCAGTTCTTAGTAATACTCCATAGGTGAAGTAGGCTACAAAAATCTAGTGTTATTTAACACCAATATTTGATTGCCCTCAAATCAAAATATTCAAGGAAAAGACCCTTAATACTTTCATATTTTGAGACAGCTTTTACAGGTGTTCAATACAGAATATGTTCAATTAAAAAGTACTTCTAATAGCCTGTAAGATGTAAAATGAGCTTTTAAATTTACTATCCTCAAAATAAGTTTTAATGATTCCTAGTATATGCAACAACTACTAAAACTTTAAAGAAATTATATATACACATTTCATCCCTTAAGAAAGTCTGCATGTGAGGTCAGCAATACATACATTTGATT
>NW_007864981.1:0-607 GCF_000696425.1 Galeopterus variegatus
ATCAAATAAAATAATTGTGTGGATGCATTTAATAATAATAATAATTTTGAATCTGGTTTATAAAAACACTTTTTAAAAACTTTTTTCCTCCAAATATTTGAGTCCACCAAACATATAAATTTGGCAGTGAATATTTTAACATCTACAATACTCAGGGAAACCAAAAAAGGCTGTTTTGAAAATATAATTTTTATTCTAAAAGGATAATTGTTCCTCTCAACACCAAAAAATTTTTTTTAATAGTGACAATAGAGCCCAGCTTATAGTTTACAAAAACCTTACCTCATTTTGATCTTACTTTTGAGGCCAAATGAGAAATATGAGTCTAAATTAAAATTCAGTCTTATCTCACAACATGAAGAGTGTGTATATTTTATAGTTTGAGATGTTTAGGGATATTCCTGGCTACTGGCTTTGTTTAGATAGTAAGACAAGAAAACTATGGTAAAAATATTATAGCTGGAGAATCTTCATTCTTTTCCTCATGTGAACATCATTAACCATCTCAGAGATATGCTTTTGTTTACATACTTTAAATAAAGCTCCATTTGGGGCCGGCCCGGTGGCGCACTGCTACAGTGCGCCGCTTGGGAGCGCGGCGGCGCCC
>NW_007864982.1:0-607 GCF_000696425.1 Galeopterus variegatus
CCAAATTTGTTCTTATTTTCCAAGATTATTTTGCCTATTCTGGGTCCCTTGAATTTCCGTACGAATTTTAGGATCAGCTTGTCAATTTCTGCAAAGAAGCCAGTGGGATTTTGAGAGTGATTGCTTTGAATCTGTAGATAACTTTGGGGAATACTGCCATCTTAACAATAATAAATCTGGTTCATGAACATGGGATGTTTTCCCATACAAATTATATTTTTATTAAAATATGCTTTCATAGTAAATAAATAAGAGATAGCATGCAAAGCAATGTACAGTTTGATATTCTATAGTTATCATTCGCATAATACCTTAAATAGTGTTCTTTGATATGAACTGAGAATGTGACATCTTATTATGATTGTGACTGTCTATTTATACCTTGATACCAGCTTAGGCTGGGAAATATCACGAAAAGAATGTGTGACAACATTAACATATCCTGGGATTTTACTTGTATCATTGAACAATATATAACACAAAAGTCAGAAGGCATCTTGTGTGTTAAGATTCTTACCTATGGAAGCGTGGAGCCAACAAAGCTGAAATGGTACCTTATGTTGTGAAAAAACATGGTCTGCCTCTTGTGTCTGATTTAAAAGCTCAA
>NW_007864983.1:0-607 GCF_000696425.1 Galeopterus variegatus
TATGACCAGACATCAATGTAGACATACTGGAAATACAAAAATCCAAGAAAATATGACATCATCACCAAAAGAATACATTGATTCTTTAATACCAGGCCCTATAGAGCAGGAAACCCTTGAAATGACTGAAAAGGAATTCTGTGCAACAATCTTAAGGAAAATCATTGAGATCTGAGAAGTTTCAGTTAGACAACATAATGAAATGAGGAAAAAAATCCAGGATATGAAGGAGGAAATTTACAAAGACATTAATACCTTAAAAAAAAATGTAGCAGAATTCATAGAAGTGAAAGATTCACTCAACAAAATAAAAAACACAACCAAGAGCTTAAGCAGCAGACTGGAACAAGCAGAAGGAAGACTTTCTGATCTTGAAGATAGCCTTTTTGAAATAACCTGGGTGGACAAAAAAAAAAAAAAAAAAAAAAAAAGGAAAAGAGAATTTTAAAAAATGAAGAAAATCTAAGACTGCTAGCAGACAACCTTAAGTGCACAAGCATTTGAATCATGGGTGTTCCAGATGGGGAAGAGAAAGGAAAAGGCATAGAAAAACCTATTCAATGAAATAACAACTAAAAACTTCTCAGGTATAGGGAGAGACACAGAT
>NW_007864984.1:0-607 GCF_000696425.1 Galeopterus variegatus
GGAAGAAGAGCAGTTTAAATACTATCATTGATGTCCCTGTCAAAATAAGAGATATAGAGGCTGTTCTTAACTTTTCATGGCTCCAATATTTATGAATTTCAGATACCAGCTGCTCAGTTTAGTTTATAGCATCAGTCCCTCAGCAATACAGTTCAAATTTCAGTTACCGTGTATATCAACTATGAGTAATTACATAGTATACACACTTTTCCGTTAGCCCTTCTGCCCACAGTCACTAAGTAATATAGGTGCACATCATGATCACTGACCAATCACATCACTTCTCTCAAAGTTTGTCAGTGATTGGTTACTACACATCTGCTAGTTCATGCACAGACAGCAAAGTGTATAGTTGAGTTGCCTCCTTGTCTCCCTGGGATATACCTGTATGATGTTTTACAAGAACGGATAGTGAAAAGAAGGAATTGGGCAAGAAAGATGAAAGTGCAGCAAAAGAATGGAAAGTTTTGCAGGAAGTGAAATTGTGTATGGTTAGAAGATCTAAAAATGGTGATAGCAAAAGAAAGATTTGAAGAGGCCTAGGTCTGTGAAAACCATATTGTAAAAGTTCAATGATATGAAAAAACAAGGTACAATTGCTTCAACA
>NW_007864985.1:0-607 GCF_000696425.1 Galeopterus variegatus
CATGAGGCTCCCTGATCTAACGGCCTGTGCACCAACTGCAGAGCTCGAATCAACATGTTGCTGATGTTGGGGACAGGGTGGAGTGTCGATGCCAAGGCAACAGGAAGCTCCTTCATCTCCCAGCTCACCGTTCCTAGCAAGGCTCTGAGAACATCCACATTTCTGAAGTGACTTGCAGGTCTAATTGGAGTAAGGCTAGGCAGTTCCAGTTACAGCCAGAGCGGTCCTCACCCCTCATTAGCCTTTGTGATCAGGGCAGGGAAAAGTCTGCTCAAAAGACGCGTGTAATTGATAAAATGAAGTAATGTGGGGGGACTGTTGTCTGGGGAGAGGAGTGATTTTATTATTCCACAGCTCTCCTGGCAGCCCAGCGCGCGGGCAGAGAGGTGGTGTGTAGCAGCAAACGCAATCTAAGCTACACCATCCAGAATCGACAAAGCAAAGGACAAGCCTTACAGAGTTTCAGCAGATATTTGCAGCTGGTAAAAACATCTGGTGATTTCTCTTACACAGATCCAAGGAAAGGGAAACCAGAGCAGACACAAGGGTCGGGCATCTCTTAGGTTCTGGGCTGTGGGTCATCACTATGCTGGATACTCTGTACACA
>NW_007864986.1:0-607 GCF_000696425.1 Galeopterus variegatus
ATCTAAATCAAATCTTGTACTTTTTAAAATTTTTATTTTTAACTTACAGCATTCTAGAGTCTAAGGTCAGTGGTTGACATAAAGCAGATTCAACCACTAATTATTGAATAGATTGATAAAATCATCTCATGAACCAATAATTCTTCCTCTTTTCTTCTTCACTTCTCTGAATGTCACTGGTTTTCCTTGTTAGGAACTTTTGGGTCACCTTTGTCTCCCCCCGCCCCTTTTTTATATAATATCCACTTAAGCAGTATTTTACTAAATTCTATAAACTTAACTTGAAAATGTGTTTCACAGCTATATATTTTTTTTCTATTTTGATTCCTTCCTATTCAAAATAATTGAAATCTATTTTAATAAATCTTCTTCCTTCATACTTTTCTCAATTTGGACACATATTACATCACGGTGAGATAAGATTTAGCACAACTTATATCAAAATACTGCCCAATTCACGACTGAACAACAGCTCTCAGTTGCCCTTCAAGGACTCTGCCAAGCTTCTATCCTTCCATTTATGTCATATTTGATTCATCCATATCATACTATAGCAAAAATGACTTCCTCTGTTCCATGATCATGTCTTCTGTATTTCATATACAAA
>NW_007864987.1:0-607 GCF_000696425.1 Galeopterus variegatus
GGAAGAACATAAGCATATGAAAGAAAACATGCTCAATGTCTTTAGTCTTTAGGAAAAAAAACCCATAATTTACTTCACCCCCAGTAGAATGGTTATAATCAAAAAACAAGTATCGATGAGGATGTGGAGAATCGGGAGAATCCTGAACCCTCATACATTGCAGGTGGGAACGTAAGTGGTGCAGCTGCTTTGGAGAATGGTTGGTCAGTTTTCTAAAAAGTTAGATATAAAATTACCATACAACCCAGCAAGTCCACACCTAGGATGCTATGCAAGGGAAGTGAAAGTATGTATCCACACAAAGGCTTCAAAGTGAATGTTTAGAACAGCATTTTCCTTAGCAGCAAAAAGTAGAAACAATTCACATGTTAATGAACTGGTGAAAGGCTAAACAAATGTGGTATATCTATACAAAGGAATATTATTCAGGAATAAAAAGGAACAAACTACCAATATATGCTCTGCCCTGGTAGAACCTCATTTTGCTAAGTGAAGGAGGCCAGATACCAAAAGACCTCACATTGCAAGCTCTCAATGATATGAAATACCTAGAAAATGCAAATCTATAGAGATAGAAAGTATGTAAGTAATTGTCTGGAAGAGAAAG
>NW_007864988.1:0-607 GCF_000696425.1 Galeopterus variegatus
GCCTAAAAATTATACATGGAAAAAGTTTTTTCTGGTTTTCCCTGGGTTTTTAATTAAAAGCCTGTAGCAAAGACAAACATAATCTTGTTTGATTAGTAAACCCAGGCAAAGATGTACACTGATAAAAACATTTTATATATTCAGGCTAGTAAATGCAGGTCCATTTATCAGAGCAGATTATACAAAACCCAGTTTGAGTCTCAGCTATTTCTACCAAAAAAGTATTTATGGTTTTTCCAGCTCAAAAACTTGGTTTATTAAGTAGCTCCAAAGGTCTTTAACAAAGGTTAAAGTTATGAGGCAGCAATCTTGAGTTTCCATGAGTTATAGAAAATACCTTCTATTACCTGTTATTAATATTATAGGAAAATTTTAAAAAGGAAACCAAATTTTACTTTTTGTACCAGTGCACTGTTAATATTACAACTAATTTTAATAAAAACTTATAAACAAATCTAATCTCAGTGAATTTTGATCACATAAGATTATCATAAATTTTTTAATAGTTCTTATAAATCCTTTATTTTTAATTTAGACAAAAAAAAATTTTTAACAAGAACCATATTACCTTTGTTTTTAATAACCTTTACCAAAATGTATCTTTATA
>NW_007864989.1:0-607 GCF_000696425.1 Galeopterus variegatus
AAAAAAAAAAAAATTTGATGCGAACCTAGACTCACATAACTTTTGCTTAAAAATTGGCAAGTATTTTTGTTTTAGGCATGAAAACTAAGCTGAGCTATACTATTGAACCATAAAGAGAGGCAATCAGTCTCACTAAGTTATTTTCTGATTAAAGTAGATTATACACACCATCCAGAAGAATACCAAAATGTAAACAGTGACTATTATTTTAAACCTGTTAATTTAGGGACTTTTATGCATTTCTTTTTTTCTTTTAAAATATAGAGATAAGAAGATAGCAAACATTCATGTACTTATTACCAAAGATGAGTAAATTAAAAAAAAAAATCAATTCGTCTCAAGTTTTAATATTTTTAAAAAATTAAAAGAAATTAATGATTTAAACCATTATTTACAAAATATATATTTACAAAAATAGCAACATTAAAGAGAAGTTCATAAAAACATATAAGGAAAAAAAGTCAGAAGAATCTAACTGATATCAGACTTTTCATTAGCAATGTTGGATTCAAGAGAGCAAGGCCTTCAAATATCTGAGTGAGAGTTCCCTCTTTTAGTTCATTAGTGGAAGAAGGGCTCCACAAGATGGAAATGGAAAGGGATGTTT
>NW_007864990.1:0-607 GCF_000696425.1 Galeopterus variegatus
TTGTGGGAGAGTCGTCACTAGGTGGCGCTGCTGTATTAGTCTCCAGTGGATTCTAAATCCACTCCCAGATTCTGTCCTAAACAGAACCAATCAGGTGAGATAGAGCTGTAAGGGCAAGGGTCACCTTTAACTGAGCATCACTCTGTGCCAGGAACTGTTCCCAGTGTTCCCACATACTTGAGTTCACACATCCTTCACAAGAGTGCTCTGAGGTAGGCACTAACATTGGCCCCATGTCCCAGATGAGTCTCGAAGAGTTGGAAAATCTATCCCTGGACGTACATTTAGGAAGGGTTCTAGTGTGCTTTTAAAAACAAATCCAGATTCTCTACTCCTGGTTTCGAAGCTGTCCTCTTTTGAAATGACTCTGGGAAATGCCAGTGTGGAAGGTAACTTTTTTTTTTAATCAGCAACACTTTTTTTTCAAATAGTTCACCTCACTCGGCCTGAGATTTGTGGTTTCTGCAGAAGAGAGGCATTGAACATTTATTATAATCATCCTGGTGACAGAAACCCAACACAATTCACATTTTTCATCCCAGAAATAACTTGCTGTTTCAATTTTCTCTTGATTTGAGCCCGTTTTTGATTTGTTCTGGAAGGAAAG
>NW_007864991.1:0-607 GCF_000696425.1 Galeopterus variegatus
TCCTTTAATAAAGCTTGATCGGTACCCAGCATTTTGGCTCACTTTCTTTCATTTTGGTGCCGAAACCCAGGAAGAGTCCTGGCCAGGACCTTTGGACGATACCCTCTCTTGGGTTGGTTGGCCCGCCGACCCCCTTCCCAGACCTGCCAAAACAGGTACCTCCAGGATTCTCTCCTTTTGCCATTTCAGACCAATGCATGCATCTATCATCGGCCTCAATTCAGGGTGTCAGTGGGTCTGTCCTACTTCTACAAGTTCCCTTGACTACTTTCTATGACCACTGTGTACAACTACTGTCTACTTCCTGAAGACCAGGCATCTGGCCAAGGGAACCCTTCTCATGCCCCCAGCTATTGGAGGACTCTCCTCTAGCTGGTCAGTGGCTTCTCTCTCGAAAAGGAGGTGTGCACCAATGAGGATGCTCCTTGGTGTTACCCTTCTTCTACTGGGACTGATCGCCCCCTTTCTAACTCTCTAAATGGGATCCTCACAATCCAAATCGCCATGCTCTATGCCCTTAGGCTGTCTCCTAGCCAATTTACAACCTCTTGGCCTCCAGGGAGACATTAAATGCAAACACCTTGTTTTCTACTGCAATCAGGTTTGG
>NW_007864992.1:0-607 GCF_000696425.1 Galeopterus variegatus
GATGGACTCTAATATTATAATAGTTGCAGACCTGAGTTCCCCTCTCAGCATTGAACAGATCATCTAGGTAAAAAATCAACAGGAACACATGAATTAAACTGCACTTTGACCAATTAGACTTGGCAGACATCCATAGACCATTTCATCCAGCAACCACAGAATATATATTCTTCTCATCAGCACAACGAACATGCTCCAGGATAGACCACATATTAGGTCACAAGTCTAGTCTCAACAAATTTTTATAAAATTGAAATTATCTCATTTGTATTTTCTGAAGACAATGGATTAAAACTAGAAATCAGTAACAAACAAAACTCTGGAAAGTTTACAAATACATGCAAATTAAACAACGTTGTCCTGTGTGACCTATGTGGCCAAGAAGAAACTAAACTGGAAATCATAAAATTTCTTGAAACTAATCAAACCAAAACATGTTGGATACTGCAAAAACAGTACTGAGGGAAACTGATTGTGATAAATGCTTATATTGGAAGAATAGAAGGGCTGCAAATAAACAATCGAACACTATACCTCAAAGAACTAGAAAAATTAAAAAAAATCTAACCTCAAAAGTAGTAGATAGAAAGAAACCATTAAGGTCATA
>NW_007864993.1:0-607 GCF_000696425.1 Galeopterus variegatus
ACTAAGTGCTTTCACTTAGTGCTAATTTGTATCCACTCTAGACGTAATAGTGATGATCCTGTTTATTTACAAACCAAGGTGAATACAAAGGAGAAAATGGATATTTTAAAACAGTATGGCAGGCATCTTAATAGAAAGAAAGAAAAGTAAGAAAGGAAACAAGAAAAAGTATAAAACAAAAGGAAGGAAGGAAGGCAGGAGGGAGAGAGCAGAGGAGGAGGATAGGAAGGAAGGGACGGAGAAGAAAGGAAAGGAAACAAGATAGAAGATAGAGGAAAGAAGGTAAAAAGAAGGAAGGGAAGAAGAAAGTAAAGAAAGAAAAGAAAGATAAAGATATTTTCAAAGTTTTATGTGAATTTGTTGGTTGCTTGCTACTCTTTGATTCATTACATTTGATTGTAATCCCATGCCTATTTTATTCACCATTTTATACCTCGAATGAATCCTATTACTGAGTCACAGTGGATATAAATAAATGTATCAACTTTACAAGATGTTAATTAATGTAATTACATATATTCATGTCTACTACCACATTATGTAAAGCCAGCACAAAAATTTTTGTTTCTCACCACAGGGTAGGTAACCTACACCTCATTGAAGAATA
>NW_007864994.1:0-607 GCF_000696425.1 Galeopterus variegatus
TCCATGGCTACTGTGTAATGGGGGGTCATTAGTGTCTGAAAATGTTTGTGGTCAGTGGGGAATGACCTGCTGAGCCTGCTGGGCTTCACTTCTCTTCCAACCCTCACTGATTCCATTTCTTTTTTAAATCAAACCTAATTAGCACATGAAACATTTTGATACAATCTTACTCATTTTCATTCTTGTACTTTACAAGGTCTCATTAGTCTACTAACTGGCTACCATTTTAAGTGTCCCATGAACCCATTGACCAACTACTATTTAAAGTTATGGAGTTAGTATCAATTTGGTAACTGGGAAATTACAAGGTCATTATTTTAGGTACCATGAGAAATCCAGAAGTATTTGAAGTGTTTTCTATATTCAAAATGTCTAAAACAGAATCATGAGCTAAGACAAACATGTAACATTATACAAAAGTTGAAATTAACATGGAATAATTATAAATATATATGTATATGTCAATGTCCATTCAATATGAAGTATTCTCATATCTATACATGTGTAGGTGTGTATATATGACATAGGCACACATATTTAAAAGGTTACAGTGTGCGTGATTGTGATTAGGTGCATGTGTGTGAAATGATGTAACAAGGTGATTATA
>NW_007864995.1:0-607 GCF_000696425.1 Galeopterus variegatus
TTTGAGGTGTTGTAGTGAGAATCAGATGAGGTTAGCTACCCAGAACAGGGCCTGGCGTTTGCTAGGTGCTCGTTCAACAGTTCTTTCCCTCCTGGCGTTCTGTGGATCTTGTTAGAAGTACGATCCTGACTCTCCGCATTTTTATCCAATATGAACCAACTATGTCATCTTCTCCCCCAAGCCCACCCTTCCTCCTTAACTCCTTATCCACATGAAGACACGTGGCCTGGAGACATGTGCCCCTTTCCCTGGTCTGAGACCCTCTCCTTCCCCTTTTCCACCTTGTTCCCTGTCCCAGCAGACTTATCTGTGAGGATTATGTCCACAGGCTCCTGTGCACTTTGTTTCCAGTTGGGTGTGTCAATAGGGAGCCTCAGCAGGAAATCAGAAGGAGGTGCACAGTGAGCTCAGCTTCCTGCCCAGGGTGGTCAGCTCAGGCTGGCTGAGTCTCTCACCTGAAGAGCACTGTACTTCCTGGGTGGCCTCTGCAGGACATGCCTTCCTGGTTCTGAAAACCATTTCCTACACTTGTCACTCTGAGCCTTTCCTTGGGTTTCTGTACAGTCCCTCACGGTTACCCCGCGCCCTGCCAACACCTTCGTAACTG
>NW_007864996.1:0-607 GCF_000696425.1 Galeopterus variegatus
TCAGCCAGTGAGCGCTGTGAGCGCACCGGTCATCCCTATATAGGATCTGAACCCGCGGCGGAGCGCTGCTGCACTCCCAGCACCGCACTCTCCCGAGTGCGCCACGGGCTCGGCCCCAAATTATCTTTTAATTCTATTTTTCCATGAAGTTTTCTGAAGTATCCTCCTATGTAATCTTCTGCCCTTGATTTTTTTCACTCAATTATATTACTTATATTCATTAATGTTGCTGCAATTCTATCATATGACTATATCACTTTACTCATTCTTCTGACAATGGTCATCTGGGTTATTTCCATATTTGCAAATAATGTTGCTTTGAATATTTGTGTACATGTCTCCTGTGTGGAATTACTAGCTGTGGAACCACTGCATCGTGAGGTATGCCCACATTTAATTTCACAAGATAATCCCAGATTGTATTCCTAAATTGTTATAGCATTTCACCCCCGCCACCGCTCTCATCAGTGGTGGATAAGATTCCACATTCTCCTCAACACAATATTTTGAGATTTCTTGATTTTTGCTAGTTTAGTGGGCATAATTCATATCTCAGTGTAGTCTTAATTTGCATTTCCCTGATCACTGTTATGTTTGGACATCTTTT
>NW_007864997.1:0-607 GCF_000696425.1 Galeopterus variegatus
TAGATTGATGAGCTCGGTCCGATGAGTTTACTGAGGTCGATGAGCTCGGTCTGTTGAGTTTTCTTAGATGGATGTGCTTGGTCTGATGAGTTTACTTAGATCGATGAGCTTGGTGTGATGACTTTACTTTTATCGATGTGCTTGATCTGATGACTTTACTTAGATCGATGAGCTTGGTCTGATGAGTTTACTTAGATCGATGAGCTCGGTCTGATGAGTTTACTTAAATCGATGTGCTTGGTCTGATGTGTTTTCTTAGATGTATGTGCTTGATCTGATGACTTTACTTAGATCGATGAGCTTGGTGTGATGAGTCTACTTCAATCAGAGTGCTTGGTCTGATGAGTTTAATTAGATCAATTAGCTTTCTCTGATGAGTTTACTTAGATCGATGAGCTTCGTCTGATGAGTTTAGTTAGATCGATGTGCTTGGTGTGATGAGTTTACTTTGATCGAAGAGCTTGGTCTGATGAGTTTACTTAGATCAATTTGCTTTCTCTGATGAGTTTACTTTGATCGAAGAGCTTGGTCTAATGAGTTTACTTTGATCGATGAGCTTGGTCTGATTATTTCTGCTAGATCGATTAGCTTGGTCTGATGAGTTTAC
>NW_007864998.1:0-607 GCF_000696425.1 Galeopterus variegatus
TCGTCTGGCATGATCCCTGTCTGGCCCTAGGAAGAACTGCAGCCCAGGCAAGCCGGGGCTTTGGGCCGATCAGGGCGGCCGCCTTCTGATTTATCCTATGCCTGTGAGGCAGGCTGTGGCCTCCTCTGCTTTACACTGACCTCCAGAAACCCAGCCTCACCAGCTCTCCCGGGGGAAGAGAGAGTATCCTCCTCCTCCACCCCAAGGAGTTGGGTCTCCAAGCAGGGTGACAACTCTTTCTATAGAAAAACTCATCAAATCCTCATTTGATCCTTTATGTCTTGAAAGCAGGGAAAGTGTTACAGCTGTGTAAAGTTTTCATTAATTTTCTTTCATAATCTACATTGTCTGACCACGTTGGCATTTCTTACCTACTGCATCTTGGCACTTCCATTAAAACTTAAATTTTATTTCTTGTCACTTCATTAAAAATATTTAAAACTACATGAATTATAAAGAAAATGTAACAGATTTTTTTTTTTTTGGATTGTAACTCTTTGTATTATTGTAAGCCAGGTGAAATTGACCAATTTCAAATTAAATAGTCAATTACATTTGTATTATTTAATTATGTCTTGCTTTACAATAAATATATTCTTGTTTTTTA
>NW_007864999.1:0-607 GCF_000696425.1 Galeopterus variegatus
AAGGGGAGATGTCAGGTAGACAGCTCTCCATCTAGGTGTGTTTCACAAGGGAAAGTTCAGCTCTGAAGATACCTTTCTAGGAGTCATTACTCTGCAGGTATATTTAAAGTATGGGAATGGATACAATTATCAAAGGAGAGTGTACAGAGCAAAGATAGGGGAGGTTAAGGCTGAGCTGGGAAGAGGGACACTTTTTTTTTTGTCAGTCAACTGGATCAGGGGTTCACAAACTACGGCCCATGGGCCAAATCCAGCCTGGGGCCTGTATGGCTAGCAGGTAAGAAAAGTTTTTGTATTTTAAATGCTTGTAAAGAAAACATGGAAGAATATGTAAGGTTGCATGTGGCTCATAACGTCTAAAATATTTAGGAGCTAGCTTTTTAGAGGAAAAGCTTGCAGACACCTGAAGCAGAGGTTATGAAGCCAGCAAAGGAAACTTGGAAGAAATGTGCAGAGATGTAGGAGGAAAATTAAAAGATTTCATTGTCATGAAAGCTGTGACAAGGAAGTGTTTGAAGAAATTCTCTGAGAGGCCAAGTAAGATAATGACAAAGAATGACATAATATTATAGGTGATCATATTAGTGAGTGTGTGTAACATTAGCTC
>NW_007865000.1:0-607 GCF_000696425.1 Galeopterus variegatus
AAAATGGTCAGGGCTCCTCAGATGTTCAGAATCTTGCTGAGCATTTGATGTAAATATGCACGTGCACCCAATTGTTCCTTGGCTATTGACTAATGTAGTTGTGCACGTGCACCCAGGTGTCCTGGGTTATGAACTTAAGTATAAAGGATGAGTGGCTCTGATCCACAGGGCCCCCCATCCCCAGGATGCCCCAGGATGCCCCGACAGGCCACCACCACTGCTGCTTCAGCTGCTACTGCTGCTATAAGCTGCTGATGTTACTGCTGAGGACTGAGCTTATGTCATCTGCCAGTGGCTCCTGGGATCTTTACCAATTATCTAGCATGGACATGCATGTGAGGGGTCTGGTGACCCAGCCTGTACAGTGGGTTTGTAGGGTCTGTGGTCCCTAACCCCTAGCCCTAACAATGCAAATGGGAACTTAAAATAACTATAATAATGAAACATTTTGGCTTTAGTTATGATTTGCCTAGCCATACAACTAGCAAAACTATTGCCTCAACCTGACAACCAGAGTAGTCGCATAGCTTTACCAACAGCTAGAAAATGTAATAGAGAAAAACATTTCACTCCAAATTATATTTTATAAAAGTTATATCAGAAATAA
>NW_007865001.1:0-607 GCF_000696425.1 Galeopterus variegatus
TTGTTTCTATTACTGTCTCTAAAGCCTGGTCTATTCAGTTATAAAACAAGATTAATGATACCTGAATAAGCAGACATATGTACAGAACTAAACAAATGAAATATTACCTCAATAACTTCTAATTAACTTCCCTACCCAACTCTGCCCAATAACTGCCAACCTTTCTTAAAATACCTTGCCAGGAACATTCCTATTTGTATGATCAATAATATTATGAAAATCTTCAAAATCTTGAAGAGAACAGTGCTTAAAATCATAGCAAAAATTTAGACATTGGAAGGTGGAATGTATCTAAAAGTTTAGTCATAACTGTTTTTTCTTTTAAAGTATGAGAATAAACCTAAGAAACCGTGGGAACATTTGCCAGGAAATGAATCTGTAAGTTGCTATTTACAGATATAAGTTGGCGCTGTGCTTAGCACGGTCCTTGGCACAAACTTGGTATTGAATAATTGCTTTTGAATGTGAAATTCACTTGCTTAGCAATATTTCTTATTTTGTTCAGCCTTTTCAAGTGAAGAGAAACTAAGGAGCTGGCTCTAAGTAACCCAGCTTGTTGGTATTTGGGCTAGAACTAGCACCCAGTGTTATGCACTTTGGTTAAGTG
>NW_007865002.1:0-607 GCF_000696425.1 Galeopterus variegatus
TTATTATTTCTGGAGACCTTGAAACAAAAAGAAACACTTTACTGCCCCTTTCTCTTCCCAATCTGACAGTTGCTTTTTTCACAATGATTGTTGGCTAACATCACTATTGATAAATGTCACAGTTTTGGTGTGTGGGAAGCAGACTCTGAGACAACTTTTAGTTTTCAGGAGGAGCCATTTGGTCAACATCAGTACAAGGGAGGGGAAGGAAGCAGGACTGAGTAGTAGGATTGCATAAATCAAGCTGTTACGCTGATCTAACAGCTTCAGCTAATGACAAATCAAGAAAGCTCTTGAGCTAAAATGACTCATCAGGATCAACCCTTCCTTGTGCTGAAATGGCTGGGACATTATAACCCTGCTTCAGTCAGTCATTGCATGGGGGCCACCCCTGGAAGTGTATGGCCTTAGTTGTGGCAGCTCTCTGCAGCTGAGACAATCACTGAAGTGGCCCACAGGTGAACGGTGTCCACCTGGTGTGCTTGCAGCAGCTGAAGCAATGAGTTCTTCCTTGAAGTTGAATCTGAATGGTGCATCTCCATAACCACCACAATGACCCATAAAATTCCTTAAAGTACTTCACTGAGAAGCCCTTTGCATTCATGAA
>NW_007865003.1:0-607 GCF_000696425.1 Galeopterus variegatus
CTGTACAAGCTGATTCTATTTTGTTCAGTTTTCTTTGGTTTTGAACAGTTTCAACTTTCCTATGCACTTGGACTGTAATAATATAATCAGAATTTTAGCTCAGCAAAATTTCCATTTCTCTTTAGTTAGGTTTATATTTAGCTTTATAGTGTTTGAGGTACATTATTGTATCAGTCAGCTGGGGCCGCCATAACAAAATACCACAGACTGGGGGCTTAAACAATAGACATTTGTTTCCTCACAGTTCTGGAGGCTGGAAGTCCAAGATCAGGTGCCAGCAAATTTGGTTTCTGATGAGGGCTCTCTTCCTGGCTTAAGGATGGCTGTCTTCTCACTGTGTTCTTCCATGTCCTTTTCTCTGTGCTTGTGTGAGGGGTGGGAGGGAGAGAGAGAGAGACAGACAGACAGAGAGAGAGAGAGAGACAGAAAGAGAGAGCTTTCTCTCCTTTCTCTTCTTTTAAGGCCACCAATTCTATCTGATTAGGGCCCCCACCTCATAATCTCATCTAACCTTTTTTACCTCCTAAAGACTCTATCTCCAGATACAGTTGCATTGGGGATTAGGGCTTCAACATGAATTTAGGGTGACACAATTAAGTCCATAGCA
>NW_007865004.1:0-607 GCF_000696425.1 Galeopterus variegatus
AAAGACCCTCTATAAGTTAGGTATAGATGGAAAGTATCTAAACATAATTAAAGCCATATATTATAAACCCACTGCCAATATCATCCTGAATGGGGACTAGCTGAAAGCTTTTCCTTTAAGAACAGGAACTAGACAAGGATGCCCACTCTCACCACTCCTATTCAACATAGTGTTGGAAGTACTAGCCAGAGCAATCAGAGAAGAGAAGGAAATAAAGGGCATCCATATTGGAAAAGATGAAGTCAAACTGTCCCTCTTTGCAAGTGACATGATCCTATATATCAAACAGCCTAAAGCCTCTACAGAAAAACTCTTGGAGTTGATAAATGATTTCAGCACAGTAGCAGGATACAAAATCAACACACAAAAATCAGTAGCATTTCTATTCTCCAATAGTGAACATGCAGAAAGGGAAATCAAGAAAGCTTGCCCATTTATAATAACCACCAAAAAAATAAAATACTTAGGAATTGAGTTAACCAAGGCTGTGAAAAATCTCTATAGTGAGAACTACAAACCATTGCTGAGAGAAATTAGAGAGGATACAAGAAAATGGAACGATATCCCATGCTCTTGGATTGGAAGAATCAACATAGTGAAAATGTCC
>NW_007865005.1:0-607 GCF_000696425.1 Galeopterus variegatus
AGTTATATTCTGAATATTTCACAAAAGAACTGAAAGGTATACTTTCTTCTCATGTGCACATAGAAAATTCTCCATGACCCCATATTAGGTCACAAATTTAGTCTCAGCAAATCTTTTTAAAAATTGAAACCATTCCAGATATCTTTTCACACCACAATGGACTAAAACTGCAAATTAATAACAAGCAAAACTCTGGAGCTATACAAAGGCATAGAAACTATAAAATAAGCTCCTAAATGACCTATGGGTCCAAGAAGTAATTAAACAGGAAATTTAAAAAAATTATTGAAGCTAATTAAAATAAGCATACATCATACCAAAATCTGTGGGGTACTGCAAAAGCAGTACTAAGAGGGAAATTTCTTGCAATAAATGCTTACATCAAAAGAACAGAAAGACTTCAAATAAACAACCTAACACTATGCCTCAAAGATCATGAAAAACAACAACAATCCAAACCAAAAGGTAGAAGATGGAAAGAAATAATTAAGATCTGAGTGGAGGCCGGCCCGGTGGCGCACTGCGCCAGTGCGCCGCTTGGGAGGTGCGGAGGCGCTCCCACCGAGGGTTCGGATCCCACATACAGACCGGCTCCCGCTCACTGGCT